>NW_007249905.1:826060-867297 GCF_000164805.1 Carlito syrichta | reverse complement strand
AGGCTGCAAAAGCCTCCCAGACGCAGCAAAGCCGGCTCCCGGGACGTGCTTGGGTTTGAGCAGCTGTGACGTGCAGGCGCGCGGCAGCCCCCGTGGTGCGGCAGACCCCTTCCCAGCCCCCCCCCGGATACCCCTGCCATCGCGCCCCCCCGCGCTCCTCGCTTCCCTCCCACCTCTGCCCGCGCCCTCGGAGGCAGAGCTCCAGGAAGGCGGGGTCAGCCTCGAGCCCGGGAGGGCCGCGGGACCCAGCGCACCGGCTGGGGAGCGGGGTCCGCGCGCGCACGGGCACGCGGGGGACCGCCGCCGAGACGCGCCCCGGGAACGCGCACCCCCCCCCTCCCCCTCGCGCGCGCTCGAGGACGCACAGCCCACCCTACGCCCGTCCGGGGAACGCGCCAGCCTCCGCCAGCCCCGGGAACGCGCCCTCCGCCCCCCAACGCGCGCGCCCCTGGAACGCGCCACCCCGCTCCCCGCGCGCGCTCGGGGAGAGCGAGCGCCGCGCCGGCGCGTCCCCCCAGCCCGGCTTTACTCTCCGGCTCGCGCCTCCCTCCTCCCGGGCGCGGAACAGCTCGGCGACCTCGCCAGCCCGGATTCTCCCTCCTCTGCCGCCGTCCGTCCGGCTGCACCTGCGGGAGGAGGAGGGCAGAGGAGGACGGCGGAGAGGAAGCCTGCGCCCCGCTCCCATCCCAGCCGGGCTCGGGTGACCCGACAACCCGCCGCCCCTCCGCGTCTCGGCGCTTCCCTTGCTTCTGAGGGGGCAGATTTGGAAAAACAGATCTTCGCTCTTAAGCCACTTACATTTGAGGGGTGCCTTAGCGTCTCCCCGGGGGGCTGCTCCCTCCCGGCGCCCCTCGGCTTGGAGGTTGGATCTAGTCGGCTGCGGCGCCAGGCTCGGCTACGGGGGGGCTTTTCGGCTCCCACCTCCACCCCTCCCCGTTTCCTCTCCCTATCTTTGACTTCTCGTATGTGTGCATTTCTACAAAATAAATCCTGATTTTGGAAGCGGAGCCGGGGAAAATGGGCAGCGGGGATTGGGACCGAAGGGGAGCCTCTCCGTCGCTGTCGCTGGGACGCGTGCCTGTGCTGGTGTCTTAGACAAGAGCCTCCTGCGCTTTCGGAGTGGAAGGTAAGGAGGGGCCCGGGTCACCTTCCCGCTGCCGGGGTCGTCACGGAGGAGCCGTGGGCTGCGCGTCGGGGAGGGGGGCGAGAGGGCGAGAGGCTGTTGCTGGCGGCTGGGAGGCTGCGAGCACACCCGCTGTCTGCAATGACTTCAACGCCGCAGTTGAAAAGTTGGAGAAGTCTGGTTTTCAGGAGGGGTGCTGGGTCGGAAGGCACAAGCAGAGAGCCTGGAAAATCCGGCAGTGTGTGATTGGGGCAATTTTAGTGGGGGGGGGGTGTAGGTTAAAAGGAAGTTAAGAAGAGGCAAGGGGTCTTCTACAGGGGGGAAAAATCTGTGGAGTGATGGCGCCGTCTATGTTCGACTAAACTCAAGTGTCACCCAGAAAATCAGTTTTGAGAATAGCTAAACTCATTGCTGTCTTGCGCTTAGCAAGAGACAGATAAATAAATAAATGCAAACATCCTTGACACCTGGGTGACCAGCCTTTGGGCACCCCCCCCCCCTTCTTTAAGAGGAAAATACCGTTGTCTGAACAGACCCTGCAGTCCGATGGGAGGGGGAGGGTGTTAATGGTTCATTTTTAATTATTTATAACAAAACAAGGCTCTGAACATCCAGACTGATTAAAAAGAAAGAGCATGGTGTTGAGGGAGCTCTCCTGAGCAGGTTTGGAAGTGAAATCCGAGCTGTTTCCTCACTCTTTCTGCTCCTTGGAGCACACAGCATTGCAGACAGCCTCGGTCAGATACGTGGAAGCAAAAGTACCGATTTCATTAGGAAAAGAAATGCGGCCTCTGTTTGAGTTCCTGATTATAAGATGAAGCCCCCTTCCATGGATGGAATTCCTGATTTAGACACTTATTGTCACATTGGCTTTCGACGCCTACACTCTATCCTAAAGAACATTGCGAGACCTGCATTGCCTGCAAAGCTCTACAGCAAAGAAGAGGAAATTATTTCCAGAATTTCCTACAACTTTCTCCGTTTTTTAACCTTTACGCTCTCACTGGCTTTATTTTCTCAAGAAGAAAATGCATTATTCATTAAGCTATTTGCTTGAAACAGAGAACACTGTTTTGATAGTCCCAGCAGTTCTGATGTTATTTTAAACTGCTGCTATGGAGAGGTTTAGAGTTGGGGCTGTTTTTGCCTATATGGAGACATAGGATTTGAATTATAATCTGGAAACTGCAGATCTATCTTCAGGGACTTCGGTCACTGGATTTGGTGTGCATGCGTTGGTGTGTGTTATGCAATGGAGAGGAAGAGGGCTTTATCCTTTGGTTCAGAAAGGAGCCAGGGAAAGGCATGAAAACTCTTAACTGTCTATATGTCTGTATGTCTGTCTCTGTTTACAGAACAGTGGAAGAGACTGCAACCTAAAGACTTTTAAAATTAACTTGACATCACTTTTGTCAGCCAAAGGCTAAACAAAAAAGCAGTGTCATTTATTCTCAGAAATAACTTCTTAAAGGTTAAAGCTGAAAATTATTCAAGTTATTTTTGGATAACAACTTACAGAGGTAAATATAAATAAGGACTACTTTATTACCCAAGACCAGGGTTAACATTTTTTAAGAAAAGAAAATAGAGAAAAGAGGCACTTTGGAGCTGTTGGAAAGGAGTAATGCAATAATTGAAATCTGCTAGGAATGAAAATGCTAATGCCTTTCATCTACCATATGTAAATCTTATGTTATAGTAGATAAAATAATTTTTGAAAATTAAAAGACTGAAGCCAGCTCAATTACCGCAGTTCTGGGATTTTTTTCACAGACATCGCCTTTGGATACAGATACTAATACAATGATCCACTTTGCGTATCCCAAGAGGGCATGTCACATTGAAATGACTGCTTAAATCCTGGTTCTGAAGGGTGATACTGAACAAGTCTTTCCTGTATATCTACCCATCTATGTCTTTTCTCAGATGATGGTTTTAAAATTCTACTAATCCACATGAATGCCGGTGTTTTTGCTCAGGAATTTCTCAGCAGTTCACATGGTGGCCCCTGCAAAGACAAGTAGGGGCATTTGAGAGATGAGACTCCATCTGTGGCAAATTATCATGTGTGCTTTTAAAATTGTGACCATCATTTAGCATAATTACTTTTCACATTTGAGAGAAAGTAAATAATGTGATGACAGCTGTTCCCAGATTATCAGATTAGATTTTGTGTGATGATGTTGACTGCAGGCAGAGGACAGAGAGAAAAGGTGGTATAGACTGGTTAAATATATTTCAACCATTAGCATTTAGGCTATTATATTCGAAAGCCCCACGTTTTCCCTTTTCATTTGACAGAGTGATAATAGACGTGGGGGAAATTCTGGTAGATAAGTTAGGGCATTCCTATTAATAATCTATTAAATGTTATTTTAAAATCGAATGTGAATTTGACCATTGTAAATGGCCACGTGGGGGCACTGTTCACACAGCAACAGATAATTTCCCGGCGTTATAAAATAAAAATCACCTGCCCTTCTTTTAAAAAGGGTTTTTTACTGAAATCTTGAAAACAGCTGGCTGTAATATTGAAAGGAGTTTGTTTTTTCAATGCGTGTAGACTCCTACTTGCATTTTACTTTCATTGCCGTTTTTGCAGGCCAAATGACATAGGATGAAGGCTGTTCGTAACCTGCTGATTTATATATTTTCCACCTATCTCCTGGTTATGTTTGGATTTAATGCTGCCCAAGACTTCTGGTGTTCAACTTTGGTGAAGGGAGTCATTTATGGATCATATTCTGTAAGTGAAATGTTTCCCAAAAACTTTACAAACTGCACTTGGACACTGGAAAATCCAGATCCGACCAAATATAGCATTTACCTGAAATTTTCCAAAAAGGACCTTAGCTGCTCTAACTTTTCTCTCCTGGCTTATCAGTTTGACCATTTTTCTCATGAAAAAATAAAGGATCTTTTAAGAAAGAACCATTCTATAATGCAACTCTGCGATTCCAAGAATGCTTTCGTTTTTCTACAATATGATAAAAATTTTATTCAGATACGTCGGGTATTTCCAACTGATTTCCCAGGATTACAGAAAAAAGGGGAAGAAGATCAGAAATCTTTTTTCGAGTTCTTGGTGTTGAACAAGGTGAGCCCGAGCCAGTTTGGGTGTCATGTGTTATGCACTTGGCTGGAGAGCTGCTTAAAATCTGAAAACGGGAGAACAGAGTCATGTGGGATCATGTATACGAAATGCACCTGCCCCCAGCATTTGGGAGAGTGGGGCATCGAGGACCAGTCGCTGGTTTTGTTAAATAACGTGGTATTGCCCCTGAATGAGCAGACAGAGGGCTGCCTGACCCAGGAGCTGCAAACCACCCAGGTCTGCAATCTTACCAGGGAGGCCAAGAGACCACCCAAAGAAGGTAAGTGCCCAGAGGAGAGGGGAAGCCGGGGGGGGGGGCATGGGGGACACTGGGGGGACGCAATGAAAATGTGGTGTTTCAACACACAGGCCAGATCATCGCTCCTTGACTCTGTCGTCTTTGGATTCATTTGATTTGTGATAAAGGTCTTGAGCTAGTTTGAGGGTTCAAGGTTTTAGGGACAGGCTGGCTCAGCAGCATGCTCAGGAAGTGCAGGTGGAATGTTCAGGAGAAAAGAGATGCAAAAACATGAGCCAGCTTGCTCTGGCCCTGGAAGGAGGGGGTGCCTTTTCCAGGCTGCAGCCCCTAAGGAGGCCTGCAAATGTACATACGGGTGCGTGCACACACACACAAACACACACACACACACACACACACACACACACACACACACACACACACACACCTGGGGAATGGACTTAGGGATGTCTCTCTGTTCTCCAGTCCAGCAGATCCCCTTCCCTTCTTCTCTGCTTCCCCCTTGTCCCACCCTGCCCCCCTTCCAGGTTTGAACTTGGAGGTACCTGACTAAAAGGTGATGCAAACTCAGTAGCCTGCCTGTATGGACCAAATGACTTCCCGACTCCTGGAGGTGGGGTCTTCCCTTCCCTTCTGGGCCTGGATTTTGTTTGAGGTGTTTTGCACATGATCTCACATGCTCACTCTGTCCTGGTTCAAGAGAAACCAAGTAGAAGCAAACTGGGTCCCTTGGATGTGAAGTCACGGGCGGGCAGAGGAGTGGGTGGAGTTAAAACACTGTCTGATCCTTTAAGACTGTCTCTTACAGGTGCAATTTTGCCCTTATCTTCTTGGTCCCCTGTTGATGTAACCAAGACAGGGAGGGAACAGCTCAGAGATGAGCTGGGTGGAAAAAAACAGAGCAGGGAAATGTGCAGGGAAAAGAGTGCAAGAGTGATTTGCAGCGTCCTCTCAGTCCCCAGGGGGGAGCCACCAGGGGATTTGAGGCTGTGGATTATGTTTAATAATGCAAGAAAGCGTGACATATTTCGAGAACATGACTTTTCTGCACGGATGGTTAATGGGTGTGCGCCACTCCTTGGAGGACGCTGCTGGTGCACATTCGTGCGGGCGCCCCAGCCCCACGACCAGAGGGTGTTGATTTCTTATGCAGGAAATGTTTTCTGATCCCACAAAGATCCCTGTCTGTGGAAAGGGACGGCCCAGCTCCAGTCGCCAAGCTCCAGCTCCTCTTTCCTTTCCCTCCCCCAACAGAAGTTGCCTTTGTGGCCAATGTAAAATTGACACGTTGTTGGAGAATTTTCTTTAAGGGTAGCCAAGGCTTTGTAAACGGGCAGAGAACCTGACTGGCTTAATGCTATTTCTCTGCTGGCTGCAGTCTAAGGGATATGGATCGTGGAAGGGAAGTGGTAGAAAGGGAGAGACCTAATAGGAAATAAATGCAGACCAACAGCAACAGGAGGGGTGGGAACCTTGAAGATTTCCACCGGTCAGTGTTCCACTCACAGCCGTGACGGAAGAAAACAAAGTGCTTTTTAATTACAGGAGTTCTTTTCTCTAGTAAAAATCCCAGAGAAACACTTGCAACTGCAGGGATGGTATTTAACACCATTTAAAACGAATTAGTGTCCCCTAGTATAAGAAACTGCACTACACACACACTCACAAAAATGAGATGTTACAAGCTGGCTAATAAAGCACTTCACATGGGAAACTAGTTGTTGTCTGTTTCACTGTTGTTTTAATACAATTTAGGAAATCTGTAACTTCAATTGTTAAAATTCTGCCATCAAATTGCTACTGACAACAGTGGAGAGAGTCCAGTTTCACAGCAACACTTTCATATGGAAGGTGACGAGGACCAAAACAAAGTTGTGTGCACATTTAACATGGTTTTCGAAGATTGTGTTGGTCAGGATCATGAGATGTGCGTTCAGACAATGCTGGATTTATAGGTGCTGTACTGGGTAGCCATTTATTTTGTAAATGAATAAGATAACGATTTTAGTCATTAGATGTCCAAATCAAGCGAAGGAATGTTTTATTTCTTATTGCTAATTCACTGGCAAAAGGAGAAAGAAAAACTTCCATAGAAAAATTAATGATTACATTAAAATATGATAATGCCATTAGGGCTGAACTAGGAAAAGTTTACATTATAAAAGAGGAGAGATATATGCTGTATGTGTAATATTGCATAGCCTATACTCTCTGCATTCTGAAATTATGCTCTCAAATGGTTTCCATACTCTGAGTCAGAAAGGTAAGAATAAGTACATCCTGATGACATAATGTCACTGATGCATTTATAATTCCTATACATACAGCACTACTTATCTCCTTCAAAGAACACTTTTTTGGCTATGCTACATTGATGAAAAGGAAGAGGAAAATATACATTTAGTCAAATTTGTGCAAAATATATTCAATCTTAAATACTTGATATGAATGATATATAAGAAATTGTGAAATAATTGTTTAATACAATTTAAAATAAACTACCACATGATGACTTCTGTAGAACTTAAGGTTACTAATTACGTGTAGTTGTGCCACTTCTATTCAATTTTATTCCAAAATGTCATTTTATAGAACATGTAAATCCAGCTTGTAAAATGAGGTTTTAAAAATTCCACTTAATTTTACCTGATTGTTTCTATTCCCCATGGAAAAATTGCCACACTATCCTGTAAGCTCTCCAAGAAATAAATACAAGATTACTCCCTATAGTTTTGGACTCCCATTGTATTCACTGGAATAAACACTGACTCAGAAGGCCTGCCTCAAGTGGGAATATTTTCCCCATGCATCACATCATACAAGTGGCACAGATTTCTACAGAAGAATCTTCACACGTGGTAGATGCAATTCCCGATTGTTTTATGTGATCCTGATGGTGATGGCAAAGATATACCAAATGTTGGATATTGTGAGTCTTTCCATTTGAATTACACAATCAGATATAGTTGGTATTGAGGAAACAATAGACTCTCAGGAATGAGATGTCTACTTTGAGATAAGATTTCTACTAGAACATTCTTTAATAATGCAATCATGTCCTGAAAAATTGCATAGCCAGAAGACAAGAAGTAGAAAACCATAGCAATTAAAAATGTTATCTTGAGTATGTGATTAAAGGAAGTTATTGCACCGGTGCTTTATTAAAGTATTAAATTTTAGTACATTTAAGGATTTTCTTATTTAAGATCATATGTGACATATTTAGGAGTAGCAAGTGATTACTTGGTTATCATTTTCCTAACTTTTAGTGAAATTGTAAAGGTCAAGTAAACCATAAAAATAAAGCCTTTTATCATTTTTTTCAAATAATGATGTCTTATTTCAGGCAGGTTTTTTTCTTAACTGCCAATACCTAATGAATGTAACTTTTTTTTTTTTTTAAAGGAAACTCAAATAACATTGCTGTTTGCCAGTTTTGAGGTGCAAGTCTGGGGAAAGATGGGGATTTATTCACAAAGCCATCATCAGTTTTTCTGAGGTCTTTACTATGCTTTATTGAACTCATTTACTGAAGCAATTCTAGACTATAGAGATAAGATATAGTAGTAAGATTTCTTACTATTTCATTTAAGATAAACAAAACAGTTTGAGCAGAAAAATTCCACGCCAAGATATGTAAATCATGCAATAAGCCTTAATGGAGCCTTTGTTTCTTATTGACATCAATGGCTCTACTTATGTGAAAGGAAATTGGGATCCCTGTATAGATTCCAGGAAATCTGAGTACACACACTCACTTGTCTTTCCACGCTGCCTCTGCTAGTCCTTGGTATTCTACCACCCAAGGAAAGGCTCGCTCTGAGCCTGTGTAAACGTCAGCCCATGTCTCTGTGTGTGTTGGCATTTTTAGGCACATATTAGCCATCTAGAACAATTTGTGTCTCTGTCAGCTTAATTGTCCTCATGTCTCCCCACCTTTGCTCTGTTTGCCCTCACATTACTTTTAAGCCGTCTTTCACTTTCTTCTTTATACTCTTTCTTTTTCTTTTCTTTTTATACTCTTTCAATCTTACTTCCTCTGCAAATGACAACAGCCATGGTTCCATACTCTATCAGAATTTGGAAAGACTTACAGAATCCCTTGAAGAAGCAGAGCCTGCTCCTTTGCAGGTCCTAAAGCCCTTTGCATATACTGTACTTCTGTTCCAGCATTTATCCTGTTGTGGTGTGGTTTTCCACCTGTCTACCATCATCTAAGCAGGGTTTCAATAAGTAGTGGTTGAAATGAATGTTAACTGAGTGAATCAAAGAGAATGTCTCAGTAGGAGAGATAGCAATACATTTATTACAATCCAAAGAACAAAACCATCACTTTGTGTATGCAGCTACAGTTTACTCTTTTTTTAGGGGAGGATGACTACCAATTTTGTAATTTGCAATTTCATTAATGCAATATTCATGCCAGTACTTGATCTGTAAGGTACCATTTAATAATATTTTAAAAGATCAAGTAGAATGGAGTCATTAATAACTATTCTTAATTTTCTTTGTATTTATTTAAAAGTATTCATGATAAATATAACCTGCTATATATGGCCTTCTAGAAAAAAGGTGGTTAAAAAATTGCCAATTCCTGTCGATTTACTTGTCTTCATTTCTCTCTTTTTTTTTTTTTTTTTTTCCTGGTCCTAGCATTACTTGTACCATAATAATATTTCCCAGTCCTCTTTCCACAGTTTGAAGACAGACATCTGCATCCTCTCTAAAAAGAGAAAAGAGAGTATTTGTACAAATTCAATGCTTCTGTTATTCACCCTTGATTATGACCTATAAATATAGTAAGGATAGAACATTACTAAAATTGTAAACCATGACAATTCCTTCTATCGTCTTAGAATTTTACCAATTTAGGATGTAGCCCATATATGCAGCATTTAATTAAAGAGAACTTCATTACATGGTAACATATTTTTTGCAGACAATAGATTAAAAATATTAAGAGGGACACGAACATCTTAGTGCATGTTAGTGTGTATGTGCGGGACATGCACACATGTCAACATGTGGTTTAGTGGACTCATGACAGTTTTAGATCAATGTTCTGCAAGTTAGTTTTCTTTCAGAACTGAGATGAAAATTTCACTTCACATAGAGTCCAGCTTTGTGTGTGCTTTATTTACTTCATTAACAGAAGCATTTTTATTGCTAAACTGATTTTTTTCAGATACCTACTTTTATAAAGCATCATTTCTCTTTAGAACCAGTCTGGGTATATGTTGTCTGTAAAAGTCATCTGACTCTTGGATTAGAAATCAGCACTCATTAAAAAATAAATTTCTCAGTTGGGCGCAGTGGCTTATGCCTGTAATCCCAGCACTTTGGGAGGGCAAAGGCGAAAGAATTGCCTGAGCTTAGGGGTTCAAGACCAGCCTGAGCAACATGTGAGGCCTCATCTCTACAACAAATCATTTAAAAAATTGTCTGTTCGTTGTGGCTCACGTCTGTGTTTCCAGCTACTTGGAAGGCTGAGGCAGAAGAATTGCCTGAGCCCAGCAGTTCGGTGCTGTGGTGCCCGTGAACATTCCACTGCGCTCCAGAGTGGGTGACAGTGAGACTCCTACTAAAAAAAAATAAAAACAATAAGTTTATCTTTTTCAAAATAGCATGTGGTAGGTCTTAAGGTCATCTGCCAAAAAGAGCTGAGGTTCAGTCTTCTCTTCCACCTCATAACTGTTACTCTGTGGTTCTGCTTTCTTCTTCTCAGATTAGGTTAGTAATGCTTATTTCACAGGGCACAGGAGGATAGGAAATGACATCATGTGTGGGGGAAAAAAAACTAATAAAATTAATGGCTTGGAATATTTTAGTTCCTGTTAGTGCCTCTGGAAATTTCTTTCCAATTCAATTAACTAATAAGAAATCAGAGAGGTATTAGGTTTTTCTAGGGGTGTCACATCATTGAAATGAAAGGACTGTGTTGGTATAAGATAGACTTGGATCCCTAAAACAGTGGTCCCCAACTTTTTGGCATCAGAGACCCATTTCTTGGAAGACAAATCTTCCATGGATAGGGGTATGGAGGGGACCTTCAGGCATTAGATTCTCATAGGGAGTGGGCAACCTACATCCCTTGAATACAGTTCTTAATAGGGTGTGCACGCCTATGAGAATCTCATGACCCCGCTGATCTGACAGAATATGGGACTTTGCTCACTGGCCACTCACCTCCTGCCATGCAGCCCAGTTCCTAAAAGGCCACCGACCAATACCGGTCTGCGGCCTGGGGATTGGGGACCCTTGCCTAAAATAACTCAGCCACTCAGTAGCATCTTTGACAAGTGGCTGGGTATGACTCATTAACAAAATGCGAATAATACCTAGTGTAATGGAGTGTTATATTAAATAAGACTGCACACGTACAACACTAAGCACATTGTGCAAGTTGGTTACGTTCCCAATAAATGTCAATGCCTTTTTCTTTCCCTTCAAGCCCTTCCTTCAACTTGTGATAGATCAAAACAATTCCTGATCAAAATTCATATTTCAGGCATATCTGTATTCTTACAAAATTTTCTCGTACAATTCTTACAATTTTAATATTTTATAATTTGTATACAGTAAAATAATAAAGACATGATGACCAGTGTCCAGGATGAAAAAAGTTCATCTTAAAAATGATAAACTGAGTTTGCCTATGCTTGTGTTGTTGTTGCTTTGGGGAATTTTGTGGGGTTTTTTGGTCTTTAATAAATCTTGTATATGTCAACTAGACTCCATTTTATTTTATTTTATTCCCCTCCCCCCCCCCCGCCCCGGGAGAAGGGCAATAGCAAAGAGGAGCAGACTCTAGTAGCTCTGTGATGTATATGGCAGTTAGATGGACCTGCCACATTTTGAGAGCTCTTTGAAGTCTTGCTTTACTGTGTGAGTGACTGTGTGTGTCTGTGTGTTATGGAAACGAGTGAGTAATACCTTTACTTAAAAACATTCTTCCCTGGTGAATTCATTGTTATACAAACATTTATTTGGCGATTAGCAATCTACTGAGTAGACTGACAGTTTGTGTATGGAATTCTTTTCTTAATGAGTATAAACTTGGGGACCAGAAAAGGGAATATGGCTTGGAAATTTTAATAACTGTTTCCATTATTTTTATGTGAGTACCGTTGAAAATCCTAATAATCAAACAGAATTGAAGCAAAAGGATAGGTTAATACTATAGTTGTTTGATGCAGAAGGTGTAGTAGCTCTCTAGTTGAGAGCTACATTTGCTAAGCATGGAATTATTTTATAACCTATACATGTGGGTGATATCAACTTTCAATGTGGCATTTTTTCAATATGTTCGAAACTGCTGACAATATTTGAGAAGCAGGATTTTAAGTACATTATTTATACTTCCAACAGTTATACAACTGTTCTACATATTTCTCATTTCCTTTATATAACATTGTTGCTTGGTGTTTAGTGTATCTAGTTGGTTTTATTCAACCTTGTGAGTTCTATTTTTGTACCTTAATGTAAAAGAGTCTCTTCAAATCAGTACAGTTTTTGAAACTTAGTTCTCATTCTTATCATTTGGCTGTAAGCCATAGTGACTGATAGTCAATGTTGGGTAAGGTGTCATTTAATTATTTGAACCGGTTTATGAATTTAGACATTTAACAAAGAATCATTAAGCTACACAGATATGTCTATTTTGTATTAGACAAAGAAAAGGTAACATCTCAATACCTTTGTGTTGACGGAGGCATGACTAATAATGCATCAGTCAGATCAGACTAGTGCTGCATGAGTCATCCTAGGCCTGGAGAGCTGCCTTTGAATATCATTGCTGATAGGCAGCAAAGCTATGTAAGTTAAATAGTTTCCAACTATTTTAATCTCTGCTGCATTATGCAAAATGAAGTTTATGTTTTGAGATCTACACGGATAAAGAGCTGTCTTGAAATACTAGTCCATATTAAGCAATTTGAAAAAAGAATGAATTTGCTGAAATTTCTTTCACTGAATTATGATAGGCTATTATAGACCAGTGAGCAAAAATATTCTCCCAAAAGCTTGTGTATTTAAATATTGAAAATTTAAAAAAAAAAAAAAAACTAGTACTAATTTGAAGATGCTGATATTTTCTTAAAGCAAAATTACAGAATGGTACCCAGGAGACTCCATGAAATGCTGTGTGCTCTGTGTTCAATTATTTTCAACTACCATTTTAGTTCTAGTTTGCACAGAAAGTGCAGTAAGCAATAAATGCATAGTAAATACATGAGTATCTCTAAATTAGTTAAGTAAATAGGCATCTTTTCTGAAGTTTGAAATGTTTGTTGTTGTGCATTTTTCCTATAATCAACCCCTATCACACATTCAACATGCTTGGGATGTGCTATAAATATGGAGGTAAAATGACTACTGTTTGATTTCTGTCATATTAAATGAAATAATTTGCCTCCTAACCTAATCCTGGATATGATATTCTCTAATTATATCTTCCAAAAAACAAGTTTCTTTAGGGATTGAGTGTTGTTTCAGAAAATAGAACAAATGTAGGTACTAGAGAGACATTAGAACACCAGTGGTTCCAGATTACAATATTTATAATGTCACAAATGCACTCAGGCATAATTTAAAAAATCATGAAAATTATGAAGTCAACCAGAGAAGGCTCCCTGGATGGAATTACTTTTTAACAATAGACATGTTAAGGTGATAAAAATGTCATGGAAGAATTTGCTCTTCTGGGTAATTCATACTGGGTAAATAGCACACAGCATTCATTTCATGACATTTTTACTGGGGTTTCTCTCTTTTAAGGTGATTTTAAAATTTTGATAATTTTTTCAAAGCATTAACGTCTACATTTTCATATCTAAATAGTAATAATTTGTTATCCAATAAGATACTTTTTTTTTTTTTTGAGTTGGAATCTCACTCTGTCACCCAGACTGGAGTGCAGTGGCCGCTCCCGGCCACCGCAGCCTCGACCTGATGGGCTCCGGCGTTCCTTCCACCTTAGCCTTCCAAGTAGCCAGAATTACAGGCATGCGCTACCACGCCCGGCTGATTTTTTGATTTATTGTGGAGATGAGGTCTCGCTGCCCAGGCGGGTCTCGAACCCGTGGGCTCAGGCAATCCACTCACCTCAGCCTCCCAAAGGCGCGGGATTACAGGCTGAGCCACCGAGCCCGGCTAAGATACATTTTAAAAGAGAATCTTCATCTGCATGCTACCCTTAAGAAAAAGAAAGCATTTAAATAAACACTTCATAAATCCAAAATTAATAGCAGCTAGCATCCAGGAAGTGATTTCCAGTGTGTAAAGCTCTATTGCATATAGTGTTTTGTTTAGGCAATGACAAGGTCGGGCACATATTATTTGCCCCATTGATGTGTGTCAATTATGCAGAATACTCTAAAGACCATGGTGTTTCTCTTTCAACACATCTTAATACAAATTGGTTCAAATAAAAAGCTGAATAATTTCAGTCATAGGTTTTTTTACTCTCTCTGTTTCTAGAGCACTTGAATCTGAGTCCCAAATACTCAGACTCATGAGGAGCTTCCAACATTACCTAGTCCAAATCTTACCTGACTAAGGAAACCCGAATATTCAAATACATTGTGGCATCATTATCTCAGCTGATCAAAACTCTGTTTGATTTGCATTCAGTAACCTCTCTATAACATAAAAAGAAGCACAGTCATTTAGAGCTGTTTAATAGATCTAATCATTGAAATGAAGAAAGTCACCTGGAATCCATTCAGGACAATGATCAGACTATAGTTTGCCCTACTACTTGATACAGACTAGTCTCTACTAGTTAAAGCTTTCATTCATTAGGTTTTTTTGTTCCATGCTATATGTTATTTAAGCGGATGTGATATAGGTCTCCAAAAAACTATAGCTTTTCAGTCTAAGCTTATTAAATTTAAAGTGCATGTGTTTCCAGTTCAGAATCTGTCTAGGTTTACTAAGATTGTCCATCTTGGCTTTTCACTGTATTATCATTTTTCAGGAAAATCTGTATTTTGAAGAAAGAATGTCTCACGTTTTTTGGTTACTTTATGTTGCATTGAGAAAAGGCATTAAGGATGAGAGAGGGGCAAGATCAGGCTATCTGTTCCCCTGGGTGCCTCCCTGCTGCTTTGCCCTGTGTTGACCACACGTCTCTGGTGAAAGTCACAGCCTCAGTCTGGTGGCCTCCCTCTGGTAGCCACTGGCTCACTCCATCTAGCCCGCGGGTAGTGATTGTTCCCCACTGCTTCTGGCCAAGGTCCTGAACTCTTTCTCCTTGATTTCTCCAAGCTCTGTCCCTACTGTCCTTGCTTCTCCAGTCATCTTCATTGAGAAGCATCTGCTTCTTACCTGGACCCTGACTTAACACAGGGCTGTGTGATTAGTTGAGGTGACTTCTGTTTGTCTGAAATTGATTTGAAGCCATTGTTTTAAATGTTGATTCTTCCATTTAATGTGCCAAAGATCTTAAGTAATAATTGGTCCTTTTGTATATTGACACAGAGCAGCTCCAGTGGACAGAGCAATAATAATTTAAAGAAGTAATGAAAATTAAAGTGTCAACATGTGCTCGTCTTACTAGCTTTTTTGAGTTTAGACCCTCTGCCTTGTTTTTTTTTTATTATTTGTTATTTTTGTTTTACTTTGTTTCTTTACTTACTTGTTGGTGTGTTGTTTGGTGTGTTAACTGTTTTTATATTACATAACACATATGCATTTATATACATCACATACAGATTTTTTCCCTCAGTTTTGATGTAATTCAGGGACATTTGAATTTACCCGGACAGTCAAAGAAATGGGTGTGAGTTGACAAGTACAAATAACTTCAAGGCTTTCCAATGAAATACAATTCCTAACAGACATAGATCAGGTTACCATTGTATATCATTATAATAATGTAACGAAGCTGGAAATAGAATTTCAGTTGTTTTCATTTTGCCTATTGATCTCACTATCCCTCTCAAGCAAAAGGAAAACAAAAATACACAAACACATGATGTTTTAAAAAAATATTTTCTTTGTTTCATTATTAAAAAATCAAGGCAACTGATGTTTTAAAAAACATTTTCTCTGTTTCGTTTTTTAAAAAACCAAACCAGCTAAGTTTCCCTTATAGTTTCGTATGGAAAATTACAGCTTTTTACTTTTTCCTCTTTGCTTATTCACTTGTTGTTTTTCACATCAAGAAAGGAACTTGAGAGAAAACAAAGATGAGCTTTTTAAAAAAAGGTTGTGTTTATTTTTCTGAACTTATATTGAAACAGAGCCTTATGACTTTTTTGAGTAGGTAATACATTTAAAATGTTTAATATATGCTGATATTTTCAGAAACATTTCTTCTTGTTTCCATTCATAATAATTGTAGTGTGGAAAAGAGGGCACCTTGGGAAGACAAAAATCTGTTTATTTTATATAATCTTTCCAAATAAATCTGGCAAACTTTCAAAGATCTGTTTCTGTACTGTAGAGTGAGAAATTTTGGTTTATTTTGGCTTCTGAAGGAGGTCAGCTTCCTTTACAGATATGTCAGCCTGTGGTCAGTTCCATTTGGCTGGCCTTGGTTTTTGTAACTTAAAAGGGCAAACAGTGTATATATTTAAGTGGTGCCTGATAAATTAGCCAATTACAATGACCTTTTATTTTGCGATAGGCTTTACTTTCAAATATGATGAAGTAAATGCCTGTGGGTCACCATCACTCCATTTGCACAGGAGAGAACATTTAACTACTGCAGCTTGTAGTATATTAAAAATCTACCCTCTTAAAAACATATGGCTTCTTTCTGTCTAGTGGTTTCTTTGGAATTTTCTGGCAACCATACTTGGGAGCTCAGTTGGCAATAAAGGGCATAGATGAATTCTAGCCATAATAAATCTCACATGTGCTTGCCTCTGGCCTCTGCACTCACTGTGAGACCACAGAAACCACATAAACGGTGGTTAGGAGGAGCATAGAAGTTGTGCCTCTGAATAGTAAGAACTGAATAGGCAAAAGGAACAAATAATGGTAGGATGTGAAATAATACACACCCCCCCCACCAGCAGTGGAACCCTTTTTTTCTAAATAAAAGCCAAAATATGAGAGCTTTTGAAGAGCAGAGCTGCTTTGGTTGAAGTGGGCAGGAAGCCTAGAGCCCTGCCTAATCAGCTTCTGCTGGAACTAGAAGCAATTCGACTTGAAAACCACTGCAGAACTATAAATCTGTGTCTCCCTATGAAGCCACATATAAGAAATTAATGTTATGAACTTCCTTCCTCTGAGAATCTAATATTTTCAGTGTTATGATCACCAAGAATGTATAGGAACTGTCATTTTTGTTTTACTGTGTTTTGTTTAGGACATAATTCATAGTTTCTCTGATGTCCTACAGCCCACATATCTGTGCTTCATTTTTCTCTGTACCCTGCCCACCCACCCACCCAACACAATAATCAAGTTTGCCTAGGGCTACCTCCCACCTTTATACAAGCCTCAGCCTCCTCTGTGGTGTTACTCTGATCTCTGATGCCTCCTGAGTGGCATCCTATAAGCATTCTCTGTCACTTCCCACAATGCCTTATCCTGTCTGGTAGGCATTTTCAATCTCTTGCCAGGCCTCAGTGTCTCTGTTTTTGCTTTGCAGAGACCTTTAGGCTACAAAGCCAGGCTGTATAAGGCCAGAGGTGAGAGTCCCCACCTCTCCACCCGATGTCACACTTGTCAAATAATAGACCTGCCTGTGACTTACCTCTTGCGCCTGTTAAGTCAATATTCCTTCAGAATCTGTCTGGAACCATTGTGTCCCAAAGCTCCCTGTGGAACACCAGGGTAGGCACCCACTTCTCCATCTTTCTCTTCAGTCATCTGGGTTCCAAACCTCTTCCACCCTCGGCTCCCAAACAAAAACCCTCCTGCAAACTAGCTTATTCCAACTGAGTCTTTTGCTCACATGGTAGCTCACATATTTATATATAAAAATTATATATATATATATAATATATTCTGTATTTATATAGAATCCTTTTTAATTTAGTTGATAAGTATTTGGAAGTCCTAATTTGAAATCTTTATGAATGTAATACATTTGGGACGGTCTTCATTCTGACTCATTTATTGTTTTGTTATTCCCCAAATCATTCAAATGCAAATTGTCAGGTTTCTTGGAATAAACTGAAGTCATTAGAGCAGTAAAAATGTTTTTAATTCCTTTGATCACACAACCTTAATATCCACAACTGAAGATACCTTATTTAAACAAAAAGCGTGTTAACATTTAGGATACCTAGATATGAGTGGATAATTGAGGTGCAATTAATGCTCTTCATTCAATGATTCCAGACTTCTGCCATTCTGGGAACATGTAAGAATTGTGTTCCTAGCTCATTAATGCTCTTTGGGGGTCATATGACTTGCTCTGGCCGATGAGTTGTGAACAAAAGTCACATTGCTCACCTCTGAGCTGGATTGTTTCATTGCTGGAGTAAGATCCGGAGAGTCTCTGTTTTTGGCATGGAGACTTGTACTTAAAGAGAAGGCGCCCCTCTGCCAGCCATGTTCTTAAATGACTAAAAGGGCTGGAGTCCCTCTAAGCCCTGGCCAGCAGAAACTGATTAGGCAGTCTCCAATGACTGTGAAGCATGAGCAGGGAGTAACTCTTCCTGCTTTGAGACACTACTCTGAAAATTTAGGAGTTTTTGTTATTGCAGCCTGACCTATCATATTCTGACATGTGATGTCCAGTTGGGGAAGACTGGGGCACAGTTGTGATTGTGCTAGATGATGATTAGGTATATAGGTGATATGCTCTGTAATTCAACTGTGATACCGTGGTGGCCATGCCAGTAAATGATATTTTAGGGGGAAGAACTCACCCACGTGCTCCACCTTGTACTCTGAGGTAGCTGTATATGAACTTTGAGCTAGCAACCTGCTGGAACTCATTTCAGATATAATTTATCAGAATGGACTTGTTTTAGCCAAATTAAAATTAATATAAATATAACTAGAGACCATTTGTTCAATACGTATTCAAAAGATTACTTGAGTTTATCTATATTTCAAGAGTAGGTTAGAAAGGCTATCGTGGTTCTTTGCTGAACTATGATTGTTATAAAGCTAAGTGGGAAACATTGATTCCAGCCTGGTAGTTTTGCTGAAATGTAAAACTTGTCCTACTGTCTGTCTCTTTCCTTCCTGGCCACCTTCCTTTCCAACTTTTTTCTTTCTTTCTTTTCTCACAGGGTCCCTCCCTCCCTCCTTGTTTCCTTCTCTTACTCCTTAGTTTCTTTACTTCCTATTTTGTGCTGACACATAGAATATAATCTCTAAATGTTGGCCTATAGAGTCGATATTGTGACAATTTACAGAAAATCTGTTATTAATGCACACGTAGGTGTTTTGGGTAAACAAATGTTTCTGTGGTTGTTCAAAGAAGCCTGTAACCACTAAGGAAGCACAGCTTCATTAATCTTTACACGTTTCTGGGGAGGTTAATTATGTAGCAATAAGTAACCTCCCTTTTGAGTAAGTGGGCTTTTGTCACACTGAGAAGTATTCTTATT
The DNA here is from genome assembly GCF_000164805.1 of Carlito syrichta. Classification (NCBI taxonomy): domain Eukaryota; kingdom Metazoa; phylum Chordata; class Mammalia; order Primates; family Tarsiidae; genus Carlito; species Carlito syrichta. Next base: position 848,302 of record NW_007249905.1, on the reverse strand, counting down.
ACTCCTGAGAGGCAGGAGGGGAAAGTAGGCTACAGTCAACGTTAAAAAGTCTCTGGGAGTTACTCAGTGGGGAGGGAGGATATCTTGCTGGTGTTAGTCGTAAGTGGACAAGCTCTGCCTTCCACTTATTTCCCCGACTGTCCTATTCTCAAGAAGTTTGGATTATGATATGCTCATTAATTAAACAGACTCTTCAGTACTCAAAGAAGAGTATATAGGCCATTGAACAACTGAGAAATTAAAACAAAATAGAAACCTCTACAGAATCCAATTTGTCTGTATACTTTTACATGTACAATAAAGAGATTAAAAGATTTAAAAAAATAGAAAATAAATGAGTTCTGCTTCTTTTTTTTCCTTCTCATGTGTTCTGAAGAAAATTTAGGGTTGGAGTGAATTGCCAATTCAGTTCATACATGTGTGTAACTGTATGTAACATCCAAACATTCATATATGCACTTAGAGATCAGTGTGTGGTGTTAAATGCTCACAGGTATTATATACATATGTAGTTGGAAAAAGAAACTTTAAAAAATACTTTTAGAATATATTCACTGTTAAAATGTATTGTACTTGCTGGGCGTGGCAGCTCACTCCTGTAATCCCAATACTATGGGAGGCTGAGGAAGGAGGATAACTTGAGTTCAGGAGTTTCAGATCAGCCTATATAACAGAGAGAGAACCCATCTCTACAAAAAAAAAATAAAATTAAAATTAAAAATCAGCCAGGCATGGTAGCATGTGCCTGTAGTCCCATCTACTTGGGAGGATGAGACAGAAGGATCGCCTGAGCCCAAGAGATTGAGGCCGAGGTGAGCCGTGATTGTGTCGCTGCTCTCCAGCCTGGGCAACAGAGTGAGACTCCCATTAAGAAACACACAGGCCAGGCTCGGTGTCTCAGCCTGTAATCCTGAGCTTTGGGAGGCCGAGGTGAGTGGATTGCCTGAGCCTGAGGGTTCGAGACCTGCCTGGGCAACTTGGCGAGACCTCATCTCTACAATAAATCAAAAATTAGCCGGGTGTGGTAGCATGCGCCTGTAGTTCTAGCTACTTGGAAGGCTGAAGCAGAAGGATCGCCAGAGCCCAGCAGGTCGAGGTTGCAGTGGCTGGGAGCGGCCACTGCACTCCAGTCTGGGCGGAAGAGTGAGACTCCAACTCAAAAAAAAAAACATTAGTATACCTAACCCTTAACTGTACCCCACAACATCATAATAAAAAATATTGATTTAAAAAAAAAAGAAACACACACACACAATCACAAAACAAAATGTATTTTGCTAAATAACATTTAACAGGAATGACTTATGAGACAATCACAGAAATGATAATGAATAAAAATACCATTTGCAGTGGAAGCTTAAAACTGTAAGTAGATTGGTTTGAACATTCACTTGTATTTTTTATAATAAATACATTCAGGGCAGTATTATGTGGATCTTCGTGCATATCAGAAATTCAGGTTTTATGTAGAATTTAAGAATAAATCATCTGCCAAGTAAGTTTCTAAATGTTGAAAATAAGTGTCAATTCCAAAGGAGAACAATTGACTTTTATCTTTCTGAAGATATCACGACTATCATGTTACAACAAACTAAGTCTTGAATTCTCTTTAATCAATTGTTCCTTTGGAACTTTGTTACATACCAGACTCTACACATCCCACAGCCATAAATTCAGTTCCAGAGTTTAGCTATTTCCTTGTAGAAGGTAATTTTAATGTACAACAAACATTTCTGCAAGGGACGGCATGTCATAGTGGTTAAGAATCAGACTTCCTGGATTCCAATCCTTATTACTTTATTTCTGGCTCTGCGGCCTTAAGAATATGACATTTCTTTCTAGACCTTAAGGGATATTGTTTTATTTTTTGTTTTTCTGGGAAGAGGTAATAGTTTTAATGAGGGCATTAAAAGATTGAATGAGATAATGCATATAAAATACTTAGCATAGTACTTGGCATGCATAGTAAAGGCTCAATAAATGTTAACCTGCATTATGTCTAATCCTGGAACCCTTTACTGCAATTAGAATTCTTTTCTAAAATACAATTTTGATTCATAACAAAATTAATAAATTTATTTAATTGAAGTTGGATAAGTTAAAATGCCTCCTAAATTGTTGAGTCTACAGAAATGTATATTTCTTCTGGGTTCTTATGTACCTGAGAAAAAGTCTGTGTTAAGACATATGTATTCTCCCTTCCTCCCCACTTCAGAAATTAACCACTCTGTTTACAATATCACCCTTTTTCATCTTAAAATAGGCTATTTTATGATATTCACAGGTTGGGCAAATGAAGGTCTCCTGAATCCAGGATAGTTTCTAATAACCAAGAGTATGCAATTGAGATGGCCCAGTATTTTGGCCATCTAAGTCACTTCATCTTCTGAGTATTTACCTGTAAACATACATGTTACTTTGGCCTAGCCTGGTACTTTCTCTATAACGTTACAGTTTATATCATTTCACATTTTGTTAGTTAAACCAAGTTAAAATTTCTGTTTTTTTTTTTCTTTAAGGATTGGTACACATTTAAAATGAAGAAAAATATAATTTATTTGAATTGAATAAATTATATTTATTGAGTATAATTGAATCCCTTGAATCCCTTTTTCTTTCTGAGAAGAGTCAGTTTTCCCTGAAAAAAATGTCTTGCTTGCTGCCACCTTTTTAACATTTATTCTTAGGCTTAATGTAGGAAAATACCAATTAAATATACATCCATACTCTATTTTTCAAAAGATCATACACGTCTACTTTCAATTTTATGAAACTCACTTTTAGACACTGTAAATGAGGGAGTGAGAAATGTGGTGTTAAGTTTTTAACTCTCTATAGTCCTTTATGTTTAGAGCACAGGGATGAGAAGACTGAATAGCTACCTTCTGGGTAAAGTTTTTGTGTTGCTGTCTGAGCAACTTCTGGCAAATCGTATCATCTCTCAGAGAGAGCTTCAGTTTGCTTGGTTATAAAGATAAAAGTGATTATCTGTAGCACACAGGATTGTATGGGAAGTAAAAACTATAATATAAATGAAAGTCATTTAGAAAATGAAAAGTATTCACAATAATGTTGTTGTTATTATTATTAATGAAATGTGTACATTTGATTGTGTTTATGAGTTTAGTTCATTAGCCTATATGTATGTGAAATAGTGGTCCTGGCCTATGGTGATAAAACTCACACGTTGTTGTCGGATACATTACTGAACTTGGCATTTTAAAGTCAGACTCTGATCTTCTCTTGTTAGGAAAACACTTATTTCTTTGTTTTTTGTTTGTTTTGTTTTGTTTTGTTTTGTTTTTTCTATATCAATGGGGGCAATAAGAGCTTAGACTTTTCAGAGTTTGAGTCTCAGCTCTGTGACCTTCATCAGTTTGCTTCACATTTGTGCAAGACATTTTCTGCATCTATAAAATGGACCTATATGATCTATGTTATTTCTTTTTTAAATTTAGTATGTACAATAAAACAATATTAAGATGAATGCAGCCGGGCTCGGTGGCTCAGCCCGTAATCCCGCGCCTTTGGGAGGCTGAGGTGAGTGGATTGCCTGAGCCCATGGGTTCGAGACCCGCCTGGGCAACGAGACCTCATCTCTACAATAAATCAAAAAATCAGCCGGGCGTGGTAGCGCATGCCTGTAATTCTGGCTACTTGGAAGGCTGAGGCGGAAGGATCGCGGGAGCCCAGCAGGTCGAGGCTGCGGTGACCAGGAGCGGCCACTGCACTCCAGTCTGGGTGACAGAGTGAGACTCCAACTCAAAAAAAAAAAAAAAAAAAAAGATGAATGCACAGATAGTACAGAAGTGGGCAGTTCTCTTAATTCAGGTTTTAAGTTTTAGGCTGCCCATCGTAAATGAAATATAATGACTTCAATTTTATTCAGCTCCAGTTTTACTCATCTGTAGATGAAGATCAGAAATAGAATGAATCACTCCATAATAAGCTTCCACTCTTTACATCAATCAGACAGGCAGCTTGAAAATAAACACACTCCTTTCTTTCCTTGTGTTTCCTAGGAAGTCAGGAGTTAGTAACAGAGGACAATGAGTAGAGATGAACTTTTATGAATTCTTTGTCCTAGTGTTCAAGAAAATAAAATAAAAACTGGGAAAATTGGTAATTTTACAGAACTGGTTATTTTCTCTAGAGGGCAAAGGCAACATATATAGAAGTACAGATCTCTGTGCCATGTCAAGTAATTAAAAATTGAATGTATTAATCTTTAAAAGATGCAAATTAGGTAAATATTGCATTTATATGTATTTCGGAACAGACTAAAGAATGGAAATATGTGACTAGAGCTTCATAATTTCATGTAGTATATTTGTGTCCGTCCAAATATGGATCAGGGTTTGTCCTCCTCTGCAGGTTTCAGAGTGCAGAAGTGACCTAGACGCCAACCACTGCTGTTCCGATGGGATTACTCAGCAAATTTAGTAGATAAACAAAATGCTTGACTGTTATTTTCTACTTAAAATACTCAACTTGTTCAGAATTTTGGCAAACCTGATACTAGGCATACACTTTTTAGAAACACTTAGGTTTGTAGCGTTGAACAATTGTAGCAAAAATTAAGAGGTGAAATTGTATTCAGATTTGTTTTTACAAATATTGACTTAATTCAGGTAATAACAGACTAAGAAATTTATTTTGCTAATGATAACTGGCTACAATGGGCATTGCACAATTTAACCCCTAATATAATAAACTTTTCTGTTAACTTGGCATCTGTGGGGGAGTAGCTACGTTAGCAGACCATTAACAGAAACTTACCATCTGTGGTAGATATTTTGAAGAGAATCCAAAAGAAACAAAACAGACCTCTAAGTCTATACTTTTTATTTATGTATTTGTGGACTTGTTTCTATATTTTATAATCACAACATGAATGAATCCTGTGTGTCAGGAAAAAAAATTAAATGTTATCCCTTCTAATCTTCCTAAAAGGCCCTTGAGATATCTGCTACTCTTAGGTTCATTTTCTAGATCAAAAGACTGAGACCTAGAGAGGGTAATTTGTACAATATCACATCGAGAATGGAACAGAGCTGGATTCATATCCATTCTCTTAACCCTTACTCTATACAATGACTCTGTGAAGATACATAAAACTTTTTTCAAAAATTCATAAGGTGGTTAACTCATGCAACTCTTTGTAACTATGGTATGTTTTAAAATAGTGTAAAATTTTATTTTAAGCACCCTGGAGTACGTTTCCACGGACATGCTTAGTAGACTCATCCAGTCAAACCTTATTCAGTGCTTCATGGTTTCCGAGCTGTAGCCTGCATGTATTTTCATCAATATAAAAGCTTTCCTCTTTAACCAAGTCTACTGTTCAAAGAACTCTTCTTAAATCTCATCTCTCCCAAGAAACCTCCAAGTGATTGAAATCGAGGTATTGATTTTGACTTTTTCTAAACATGCTTATGAAATAGCTTTTACTCATTAATCTACATTTTTTGAATTTTTATATTTTCAGTTAATGTGAATATTTATTTAGAGATAAGTTTAGTCTTTAATATTTTGTTTTAGAAAAATATGAGTACCTTAGGCTGCAGAGACATAGCTGGTAAAGACTTTGCAGTTTAATTACCTTGAACTTCACTTAGCACCACATTAACATAACGAGGTGCTTAATCTGCACTGTAATTATGATTATAGAAGATCAAAATAAAACTAGAAATACAATTATCTTTTCTTGTATAAGTTAATAATTTTAAGTAGGTAAGATGTCATTTCTATTAGACAAGAATAGTTTGTAGTTAGTTAAGCATCTCTAATACCAGAAGATACGGATATGTATAAAAAGAAAGAGAGGTGAAAAGTTCATTTCCAGCTTAGAGAATATTTTATTTAGTTTTTGTCTTTAAAATAATTTCGATAATCTCTTTTGTAATTCTCAACTTTATTTTTCTGGGAACTGAAACTGAATACTCTTCTATTAGGAAAAAGAATAAATTTTGATCCATTATGACTAAACTAATTCTTTATGGAGCTTTCTTAATTGTAATAACACTCGATTACTAAAAATCAAGCTGATGCACACTTTAAAAAATGACAGTGATTCAATGTTTTGAGGATGTAAGAGTTTCCTGAGGGAAGTAATCAAAACAAAATTATTTTTCTTCATAAAAAGTGCAGCTACACTATTTATTATAAAAAAGGGAATTCAGAGAACATATGTAAGTCAGTGTCAGTCAAAAACAAAAGAGAGAATAGAGAACCTAAACATAATCTCTGAAAGGTACAGAAGAAAATTTAAAGTTTTTTCAATTTTCTCTTTATATTTTCTTGAATTTCTTCTGTATTTATATGTGCTAGGAAAGCATATTTTCCCATAAATATATCTTAGTTTTATTTATGTTTCTTTTTGATGTAATTTGTAAGTGTTTTTATTATAACAAATATATATTCTTTCATCCCCATATAAATTATTTTTATACTTCATCATTTTAAAAGTTATATTTGAATTCCTCCAAAATTCTTATATCATGCTAATTATGTGAAAGGACGTTAGGTACATGATTAAAAATATTTTAGTATTTGCATAATGTAACAGATTAAGAAGAATGCAGAGTACCATTCCAGGGTAATTTACTTGTTTTGAACAGCTGGTTAACAGCTGGAGTAATGAAAGTTAACACGGCAGTAACCATCTTTTACGCTGATCCTCCATGCACCCACAAACACTAGGAAGGATTAAGTGCTATTAATTCTTGCTTTCTTTTGCCATAGGGATTTTCCTTTAGAAATAAAAGAAGACTTGAGAATTCGTAACTGTAGAATGCCAGCTGACATTTATATGAAAAAATACAAATAACCCTGATTAAAACCAGATTTCCATTTGATCGATATAAATGCAACATAGGAAGCTAGCTCTTGACAGTTGACACAGGTAGTTATGATAGAATCTCCTCGAAATTCATATAGGTACGTTTTAGGCAATAAACAACATTACAATAGTAGCCAATGTCATATTCAGCAGAATTTTAATGTTGAAATGACTAGTCGATAAAGACTGATAAAGACTGAGCTCTCACCTTTGAGATGTTTGATATATTTGTTAGATAATAAATTTGTAATATATAATAAATATAGTGCTTACTGTCTATTTTTATGTCTCAATTCTTCTATTTTTATTTAATTATGTAGATCACTTTGGATTTCTTTCAATTGAAAGTGTTAAATGAGCTTGCATGCTCAGATTCTAGTGAAAAATAGTTAATTTTCTAACTTAATTTTAAAAATAAATAATTATTGTATGCTCAATTACCTTGCATGGTACATGCCAGAAGTTAATAACATGAAATGTCCTTTGCAGGTACAAATCATTCAAGTTGGTATTCCTTTCTTTAAAATTTTACTTCCGTATATCTAGGTTGCAAGGCATATTACAGGATGTACTTAATATAATGACAATAAAGATAAGGTTGAAACTCTTGTAAAATAAACCATGATGGACTTATTTTAAGCTACCTCATCTCTAGCTAAATGCTTCAGTAACATAGCAAAAGATAGTGTTTTATTATTACTCATATACTAATTCTGATTTTTAAGATCTTATCAAGGACTAGGATTGAGTTTTGTTATGAGTTTCTTCGCTTTACTAAAGAATTAATTTAGTTCATGCTTAGTAACAATAGAGAATGGCATATATGTAAACAATTCCTGTAAAATAAGTTGGACAAATGACTGACAGGATATCATCATTCTTGGTGTTTTTCTTAGTCTAAGATTTTTGCACAGAATCATATGATGCTTGTATATATTAATTCACAAATATAAATTACTAACATATATATGGCCTCCTAGAGCATAGTATTACTATGAGTTCAATGATTTTATATACAAAAGTTCCTCTTAAATTTTCATTTTCCAAGAAGCACCTCTGGGTATGGTATTACACAAGCTCCTAATGGCTAAAAGGTATCTATTTTATATAATATTTCCAACATAAATAGGGGATACATTTATTATATACCCAAAATGAGAAAAGTATTTTAAGATTTTTGCCATTGTTGGGAAGAAGCAAACATTGCAGGTGGTAAAAAAAAAAAAAAAAAAGATTGGTATGGCTTTTGATCATTAGGATTTAGACTAGACATTCACAGATAGGCAAAAATATAATGTGAGCGAAGGAAACAACTTTAACAAAGGTTACATAAGTCAATGTTTATGGATTATTCTTGAGTGGTATAAAGATTGGATTACAAGAAGGATAGACTCACGTAGATTTAAGTAGGACAGATCAGAGAGTTGTTTATTGAGGCTAGGAGCTTTGGATTTTAATTTGATGGTAGTGGGGAGCTTTAGAAGGAGTTGTGATGAGGGTGGAGGGAAGCAGACAGAATGTTATTATGAAAAAGATAGAGGTTGAATGAACTTTAGTAGCAAAATCAGACTATCTGGGAAGGGGATTGGAAAGCCAAACACCTTAAGGGGACCATGATTCTCCTTCTGCAGTAATCCAAAAATAATGAGACTACAACAGCAGTAATTGAAAGGTAATGGTGAAAAGCAATGGATCAGTCTAAGACATTTGAAATGGCAAGAGGTGGTAAATTTTCAAATGAGGTACCAGCCAGAAAGGAAAGACTTGAGTCCTGATGATCCTGGCATTAGGACAAGTCAGGGATTTGCAGTGGGAGGCTGGTTCAAGTTGAGTCAAGTACGGTGCAGAAATGATGAGTCTGGGTTTTGGCAGGTAATTGAATTGGCCTTGTTCTGTGAAAAATCAAACAGACTTTCACGTTATAGCTCTGTCACTTAACAGTTATGAATTTGCCACATAATAAATTAAATAAATCTACAGAGCTTAGAATAGTCCCTTTCATATAACTGGTGTTTGATAATTTGGGGAGGGAAATATGAAACAAAGAAAGTAGTCTAGGTTAATTTGAAGAGGAGAAAATTGCTTTTTATATTATCAAAAATAAAAGCAATCAAAGATAATAGAGAACTGAAGTTCACAGGATATTGCAAAGTCTTCAGGAATACTCAAGAGTAGTCCATTGCTGAGAGGACAAATCAGACCTGAGGCTTAGGTCAAGAATGTCTGGTGAGGAATTAACAACAGTGCTCATAGGTCATGCATTTGAGAAGTTGTATGTCGTTAGCAAAGCATTGTACAATCTGATGTTTAAAATAAAAACTTGTGTTATGCAAGGCAAAAAAGGAGCCAAGAAAATAGTTAAAATACAAAGCTATTTTTTCTTTTAGTATTTCCTAAACTATTTTTAGGAGTCATAAAGTTAAAAATGAAAGTTGTATTCTAGTGTTTGTGCACAGAAATGACAAGTAAAAATATTTTTAAATAATGTTAAAATATAAGTTTCACCTATTATAGAACATTTGGAACACAGTGTATCATCTGCAAAAACATTTGTAGTTCTTAAAAATTGATTCTTCATGTATACTGTTATCACAAGGGAATCAAGAAAATAGTGTTTGGTGTATTTCTGTATTGACTCTCACAAATTAACTACAAAATCACTGTTCTAGAACTATTTATTTATAAGAAGAAATCGAAACGGAAAAAAATTAACTCCTGAAGTTTCCAGAATTTGTACTGTTTATGTCATAAAAAATAGTATGAGTTGCTTTTCAGACATGATATAAATTTATTGGTCAAATAGACAATAAGTTTTTAGGAAATATATGTTATTTACTCTCAACAATATTGTATGGAATAATAAATTTAAATAAATAAGAACATTTATATTATATTTTCCTTTAATGTACCTCTGCTTTTTCAATTTATTTTTCTAAATTTTCATAAGTAGATATAAAGAAGACTCCATTTTGAAAAGTAATTTGGTTTCTATTTTGTAAACATTAATTATAGTGTGTATTCATCATGGGTTTTTTACTACTATTACCCAATAGTTCTATTTTTAAAAGCTTTTGGAAGTGGTTCTGATTTTTGAGTTAAGTTTTTTAAATTTCAGTTTTGAAAATGTGGGGTTTACCAAAATTTGCGTAATACATTATGCATAATACAATACTGTATTTTAGTACTTGAAAAATTATAACTTATTTATTAATTATTTTAGGAACTTCAAACTTGAAATTGATAATATAAAAGTATCCATTTGAGCAGTAATCAAAAAATAATGTGACTGCTGCAGCAGTAATTGAAAAGCAGTGCAACCTGTTTTGTACTTTTAAAAATTTCCTATTTGCTTAGATCTACCAGTAGTATCCATGCATGTTTTGCCCATAGAAAGCAAGATATTATAGAAATTCGGGTTTATTATGAAAGAAACATTTTGCCTTTAGAAGATAGGATTAAGAATTGCCTGCGTGGAATTTTGCCCTTCATTCTTTAGAAGTCATTAATAGCTTTGAATAACAGTAATTTTAAAGTAAGAGATTGTACAGCTATCAATGAGCGAGTTGCCTTGATTTCAGCATGAGTTGAATGTGAAAAGCTGAACAGAGTGGCTTTCTGCTGGTTTGTCTTCAGCTAGAAACTTTGTTGTTAAATATATAAAAGCCAAACATGATTTAAGTGTTTTACTACACTCCAGGTTGTGATCTCTAGACTTGCATGATCTATAAATTACAAGTAGTCTAACTAACCTATCTGCAGTGTGGCAATTTCTGTTCAATTTAATTTTCACTAAAAGCATGAAAGTTAACGGGAAAATCACCCTGTCAGCAAAATTAGAATATAAAAATTTTGTTCATGGGATAAAAGGAGAAATTTTAAATGGAGTCAAATATGCTGAATTATATTTGTCCTTTTCTTAATAATAAGTGTTCTCATTTGTCTTAGTTCATTTTTATTTTTTGTATGTCCTACATTTGTAAACTATAATAAATTTTTAAGCATATTTTATGGTAATATCACTATTTAAAGATGATGAGCCATCATCTACAAAAACTATCTTTTAGTAATATAAAAACATTTGACATGTGTTTCATATTTGAGATAAAACATTATCATGGACTGAGTTTTTTTTTTTCTGTTTCCAATTCACCTGTTGAAATCTTAATTTCAGTGTGATGAATTCTTGAAGGCGGGGCCCTTGGGAAGTAATTAGCTAATGATCAATGGAGCCTTCATGAGTGGGATTAGTGCCCTTATAAGAAGAAACCCAAGAGTTAGCAAGTTTTCTTTCCTCCATGTGAAGATCCAAGGAGAAGTTAGTGGTCAGCAACATGGAAGAGGGTCCTTCCTATAACTTGACCACACTGGCACCCTGATCTCTGACTTCCAGCTTCCACAGCAGTTGGAAATAAATTTATTTTCTCATCAGTCACCCAACGTAGATACTTTGTTATATCAGTGCAAACTAAGACAAGTATCTTCTGTCATCGCAGTATTTTTAAGTTGTTCTGACCCAAAAGAGATAGTTGGTGGCAGAGTTATAATGATGATTTGAACCTAGGCAGTCTGTCTCCAGAGCACATATACTCCACTACCTCATTTTACTGCATCCAAATATTTGTTGAAAATGTATATAAGGGAAGGCTAGTGAGGAAGGTTTCTTTTGGGGACTGTGGAGGAGTATGAAGAGAATGTGGTTGCAAGTGATTAAACTGGAGCCACCTCCTTAGAGTTTAGTTGAACACACATTCCTACTATTTTTTTCCTTTTTAGGAATTGGTTGGAAGCACATTTCTCAGTTTTTGGTGTTCATGTTTCCAGTATGTAAATCAGATTAGATTCTTTAAGTCTTCACCAGGCATCACCTTCAGCCCTTTTGCTGCCCGGACACTTTCAGGAACTCTGTCCTTCTTGTCCGGCGAGGAGTAGAGAGCCACACTTTATCATCACTTCACATATCACGGTGTTGTTAGGCTCTGTGTGGTTTGTGTTTTGGTTTCATTGTGGTTTAGTTTCTTGGCTGTAAATGGAGAGTTTGTCTTTCCTTTCTTGTTTGTTTGTCTTTTTGTGCCCATTGGGTTTCAAGGGTTGGAAGAAAGGATAAGAGTGATGCTTGTTCTCTGAAGTCTTTAACTGGAGTGCAAAATATATTCCTTCAAAGAATTTTATAAATTAAAAATTTTAGGTGTCTCAGTATAATTTTAATATCTCTGAAAGGGAAAAAATAGTACCTTTTGCACAAGATAATGAGAATTGGGGCTTAATGAAATGGACAAATGTGAACACTTTAGCCAAGTGGAATATACCATGATAATGACACAATCGTGTTTGGCCATAAAGTGGAGCTTGTTTTTGCTAATGTTAAATATATTTTATGTTTGGGTATCACTTTACATTCTGAATTAATTCAAACTAATAACTCTATAAAATATTTTATTCTGCATGTAATAATCAGTGAACTAAAATAATTCAAATAATCTATATTTAATATTTGGAGTAAAATTTAACAACTTTGTATTGATGTGTCAAGTTTTTATAAGCTAAATCTACAGTGATACAACTTTATGTCACATAAACATCCTTATATTAGTGTCTAATTTCTGTATTTACAGGTTTAGCAAGGCAGCATGATCTCTTAAAAGTTTATCTAACATCAAATGATAAATAAAGATATTGGTTGCTTTAATATAGTGTCATATAATTATTTACATATGTTCTCAAGCTAGAATATATTCATGAGATTTATTTGTCTCTGGTCTTAGACAAGACTTTTTCTTTCTTGGAGTCTCATCATCTTCATTATTAAAATATCTTATAAACAAGTTCTAAAATCATAAAATAGCAGACCTGAATCTGCCTGGAGAAACATTTTGATGTAGCAGCTGAATATTTAAGGCACTTTTTAAAAATGTAAACACCTTCAGTCAGGAGATGGGGTCAACAGTTTTCTTCCTGATACATGGAATTAGTTTATGTGAGTTTTTTATATTTATTTTATGTGTGTGACCAAGGAAGAAATATGAGACTTTGATTCCTGGAACTATATCTTTAAGTTATCTTCTATTATCAAAGTTGTTATGTGACTGTTTCTTTTTAGAAGAGAGTTGAGTAAATGGGTCTTTCTTTACACTCACTTGTTTTCATCATTGCTCTTTTAGTAGATTCCTGCAGTTGTCATATTCCTCTTGGCAGGAATGGCTGTTTCTGTTCTGTTGACACAGAGGTAATCATAAATCCCAGGGAATAACATTATGACTTTTGTCAATGTTCATTATTTTACAGTCTATAAAGATATTTTATGGAAAAAAACAGTACTATTAATTCACTATAAACACGGTAACAAATTGAAATTTGATCTTATAGTTATCACTTTTGGCATTGGCTATTTTTTCCTAGAATAAATCTTGAAAACTTTATAAATGTCAAATGTATAGCTTATTTTGAACATCATAGGCATAGGTGGATGACTAGCTCACAAAAGGAATGATAAATGATTCTGATATAAAAGTGATGGATTACTAGTGAGCTAATAACCAAGATAACAAGGTAATTTAAAAGAAAGTGGTTTGGAGTCTGGAACAAAAATTTACCATACCCAAATTAATATGATTAATTCTAGTATTCTTCAAATATGAAGTTGACTCATGACTCAGTAGTATGACCTGGAAAATTACAGTTGTCATTCAGTAGTTTGAATGGACGATTGTGCAGTCAAATTGCATTATAACCAGTGTTGGGCTTCTATATAGATTTGGTGCATGTTTAATTTCAAGAGGGAAAGTAATATAACTAAAGTGTTAATACCATATCTTTAGCTGAGTTTAGTTTTCAATTATAATTATAGAATGACTAAGAATACACTGATTACTTAAAAGGGAGGCATTGATATAGCTTAAAAATAGTTGTTTGGTCTAGTGCAATATGACTAGAAATTTAATATTACAGATTCTAACAAAACACAGCAGAATTGCTTGATGGTTTCACAGTTCTACAAAAGCTAAACTTGCCTGAGAAAATGAGTTTATAGAACTTTCTTTACATAGAGTCAATGCTGTGTCCTCTACTAAAGCTAAGATAATACTCATGAAACAAACTTCAGGCATCCCGTTAGTCTGAGTATATATTTCTAGATCTTGTGAGTCATCCAAGCAATTCTTAGTATTAATATCTGCTCCGGGTACATATTTCAAAGAAATCAGTATAAAAGAATCCATTCACAATAGCAAAATGCATAACTAACTTTCTTCACAACATGCTGTCTCAGGAATCCAAAGAGCAATTGCAGAAACGACTAGGCCTTTTTAGGACAAGCATCTTAAGACGCACATTGTTATGTTTGCCATATTCTAATTGTCAAAATAAGCGACCAGACTAGCCCAGATTCAAGAGTTAGGGAAACAGATTATATTAGTCTATTCTGCGTGGCTATATCGAAATACCTGAGGCTGGGTAATTTATAAAGAAGAGGTTTATTTTGGCTTGCACTTCAGCAGACAGTACAGGAAACAGAGTGCCAGTGCTGGTATTTGCTTCTGTGAGGCCTCGGAAAGCTACCCTCGTGGTGGAAGGGGAAGGAGGAGCGGCCGTGTCACATGGCGAGAGCAGAAGCAAGAGAAGGGAGATGCCAGACTCTTTTAAATGGCTGTCATGTGAAGTAATAGAGGGAGAGCTCACTCATCATCTTGAGAACAGCAGCAATCCTTCCATCGGGGATCTGCCTCCATGACACAGTCAGCTCCCAATAGGCCTCACCTCCAACACTGGGGGGTCACATTTCTTTCTTTCTTTTTTTTTTTTTTTTAATTTATTTTTCTTTTGAGTTGGAGTCTCACTCGGTCGTCCAGACTGGAGTGCAGTGGCCTCTCCCGGCCACCGCAGCCTCGACCTGCTGGGCTCCTGCGATCCTTCCACCTCAGCCTTCCGAGTAGCTGGAATTACAGGCGCGCGCTCCCACGCCCGGCTGATTTTTTGATTTATTGTAGAGATGAGGTCTCGTTGCCCAGGCGGGTCTCGAACCCGCGGGCTCAGGCAATCCACTCACCTCAGCCTCCCAAAGGCGCGGGATGACAGGCTGAGCCACCGAGCCCGGCTGGGGATCACATTTCAACATGAAGTTTGAGGAGACAAACATCCAAACTATATCTCTGACTCTTGATGGGAAGAACTGTAAAATAGTGTTGCCATTGTTTCTGCCAACTGTCATGTGGTACCCTTTGGTCAATGGGACACTTCAACAGGCTTGCAATTAGGGTTGGCTTCCTGGAAAATGAGAGCCTGCAGAAGAGAGACCCTGCAGTTCCAATTATCCCAACTGTACTCAGCGATCCCAGCCATACCCGCCATGGACGCACATCTGTAACCCTTCAGCCCTACCAGAACTGCCTGAGCATCAAAAGAGCTACCCGGCCAACCCACCTAACCCTGACAAATTATAAATGTTTACTGTTTAAAGCACAAAGCACTGTGCAGCATAAGCTGACTAGTGATAAACCCCTTTCCTATAAGTTAAGAACACAAAGTTACCACATCATATATTGGCTCAAAACTGTGGGAGCCTAGCAGCCTCATGCTAAGCTTTTTGACAACCATCAGTAATGGAAAAATGCCTTAAAGGATAAAATGCTTTTGTGAGCATCCTTGTGGCACAAAGAGTATCTCTCTTCTGAATCTTGTGTAATGGTGTCTTTGAGCTAAAACTAAATCACTCCAGAACCTCACCTACGGGGAAGTCTGAGGAATGTAGATTTCCACACATCAAATTTGACAGCACAGGAACTCATATTAGGAAGGGAAAATATATGGTGAGCACCGCACAGACCACCGCACTGAATACAGTCAGTGTAGGTTTTTTTCCTTTTGGGAATTGTTTTCATTTTTATGACTTTTGAGGGTATAATACCCTATATATTTTAATAAAGCAGTATATCAAAACTCATGTTGTTAGTTTTTAGCTATAGGAAATGACATAGTCTGTATTCAAAATGACAACTGATTAACTTGAATACCAAGAAGATAGTGTTTCTTCTCCAAGTCCAGAGTTCCCTATGACTTACTCAAGTTTGGAATGCTGGGAGAGAGTCTTCTTTCCTCAGTCTGCATCCTGATCTTCTGCTAGCTTACTCTTGCCAGCTTTTTTATGCCTCGAGGCCCAAATGTAAGCTATTGTTTCTGCTAGGGTCTCTAGTTTATTTTCTCTCTACCTCTAAAATGTAACTAGTGTATACCCATTCTTCACTTCTCATTATATCAGTTTGTGAGATAGATTTTCTCTGACTTCCAAACTTGATCAGGTTCCCTTGTTATAATAAGGAAAGTTTATTATAATGTAAGCTTCCCATAATGCTGTAGATTTACTCTTATGGTCTGGTAAAAATGGGTGGGTAAATTAATTTTAGGAGGGGAATAGCTACAAAAGGGGCTAGCACTGAAAAAATATTTAATAATATGTAACTAAATGGATAGATAAGGCCCTTTTCAGGAGAACCTTCCTATTTACCTTTGGTAGCAATGAACACAAGTTACCCGATTACAAAAGTATGGGATATCTGGATTGAATTTGTCTTGAAATATGGTTGCTGCCTGCTGCATTGGACAGTGTATGATTAAGACATACATCAACTTGGCCAGGCCATCATATCTGGCTTTTGGTCAGATAGCAGTCTAGATGTTGCTGTGAAGGTATTTTTTAGATGTAATTAATATTTTCAATAGACTTTAATTAAAGCAGATTATTCCTCTTGTTGTGAGTGAGTCTCATCTAATCAGTTAGAGGCTTTATGAGAAAAGATTGAGCTCTCCCATAGGAGAAGGAATTCACTCCATAGATGGCCTGTGGCCTGGAGATGCACCATCAGCACTTCCTTGGCACTCCAGCCTACAGGAACACCTTGCAGCTTTCAAACTTGCAGCCCCCAGGATTATGTAGACCAATTCCTTAAACTAAATCTCTTTCTCAGAGTGTGTGTGTGTGTGTGTGTGTGTGTGTGTGTGTGTGTGCGCGCGCGCATGTGTACTCATTAATTTTAGGAGGGGACAGTGTGTATTCATGTAATTAGCCAGCAATAATTCAACTCACTTTTTTGGTAGGTTAGTTACCAAGAATCAGAATCTCTCTTTCTTACTCATTTTAATTTCCATGAAAACCTTGGAAAAGGCATTTAATTATTATGCATCCAATGGGAGAAAAACTCAGTCACAGAGAAGATGAGATGTATAGCCATGTGTAGTGTGATGCTGTGCTGAGAACCCAGCTCTATCAGTCTTCCTACTCTGCTTTTCTCATGTTACCTTGCAGCCTACTATCCCTGAGGGGAAATGGCTGAGGGGACCCTTGTATTAGAAGGCTGTTCCTGCAGTAAAAGAGGCTCTGGGAGCTGGAAGAGGGCAAACAGTAAACCGTACATATTACTGGGAACCCAACATACTTGTCACCATGGTTTTACTAGCAATCTTTTCCTGTCACTGCCATGGGTTTCAGAGATGACAAAATAATTTTCCAGGTTTTTGTTTTGTTTTGTTTTGAAAATGGTTTGTCCAGACCCTTATTTTTTGTTAGTCACTAGTGAACTTGGGAAAGTCTTTATTTTTTTGCTTTCAAATTATTGTCTAATTCTCCTAGAGCAGGACCCACCCTCAGATATCTCATTGAGGCTGGTCTAGGACAATCTTTGTCCTCTGAATGAAGAGTGTGCAGGGACTGTTTTCTTCCAATTCTGCTACCCATGTGAGCCTTTGAGTGGAAACTATTGATGAAAGAGTTGCCAAAATTATAGAAGCCATGGGGAAAGGAAATTTAAAATAATTGGATTCTTTATAGTACAAAATAAGGAGCAGCCTTCAAAGTCCAAAGCCAAGGTTGTTTCTAAATACCTCCATTATTTAGAAGTTCCCTGGAAAGCATCTCACACCTATTTTTAGAATGGTAGGATATGTTGACCTTAAGACATTGATCGAGTAGACACAATTTCTTTTACGATGTCTGACTGGTTGGCATCTTATTTAGCTAGAGAGAGAAAGGATTTCTTATATTAATAATGTGCTTTCTTTGACTTATTTTTGTTTGGGATTCTGTCAAAATATTTTAGGTGTGAACATGTGTTAGTTGCAACATAGCATTATAAAAAAGAAGCCACATAATTTTAGAAGATATGAAACATCATAGGACTTGAAAGATAGGAATGTTTTCTCACCACAAATAGATATAAGTAAAAATATCATGCATAAAAATTGCAACTAGTTTTACACACGCACATATAAATATTTAGTGTCATGGGAAATTCAAATGAACATTTTATTTTTCTATTTTGAGACATTTGCCATTTATTAGGAGTGACAAAGCAAATACAGAGGAAATGTTAAAAGAACTAGAATTTAAACATAGCTTTAAAGAGTGATACATATGGTGGTACGTTGTTTTATCGTGCAAAGGGAATGTCGATTTCAAGTCTAGGGACCCTGTAAATGGGTCTGGAAGGACACTTGGGATTTCAGCATGTATGGATATGAGGAAATTCTTCCAAGTACAGGTGCTGTCCATGCAAAGGAGCAGAGATGTAAAAGCAGAAGAGAACTGTGTTCACTTGAACCTCACAGGAAAGCAATAGTTCAAATGCATAATTTGTCCAGAGTACCATATGCAATTAAATAAAAGAGGCAAAATTAAAAGCCAAGTTTTTTCTAGCTCCAAATTATATGTTTTTCTGTTACTATCTTAGAAGATCAGAATAGTATCCTCAGGGTTCATAGATTGGGAGGGTTTTATCTGGAGTATAGGGTGTGAATCTCTTGATCAGATAGGACAGTTAGGTTAAGGTTTTGGACTCTGGTTCAGGGAAGGTCCTTATTGTGGCTCACTGGTGTATTTTAGGCTTTCCTGTTAATATGTTTTGTGAGTACCGAGATTTATTATACATAAGACCTAGCTTTGATGTAGTTTAGTTGCATGCAGTGGATATTATCAGGGAAAAATTAATATTTTCTTCTGAACCCATGGTTAGAAAAAGCAGAAGAAGCTAGAAGAAGGTAGCCTCCATCTTCTTCCAAGTTTGTATCTGCCTAAGATGAAAGAAGACAATACAAAAGAAATAGACAATAACTTTTTATATTACTCCTACAAATGTGAAGTTCTGGCTCAACCAGAAACCAAATCAAAATATATGGAATCAAACAGGTACACAAAACATTTTAGATAGGAGATATAGAAGCACAAAGACAAGGAGAAAAATTTTTTATAATTATATTTAAACCTACATGGTATTTAGAGCTAAGAAATAAATTTGAGTGAAATACATGTTAGAATAAAAAACAAAATTGAAATCAAAACGAAGGGGCTAAAGTATGCTCATAAGATGGAGATAGTAAGACAACTCATAGAAAAAGCTAAAGTTCTAGTAGAAGCATGATTTGGAACAGAAGCAGCAGAAGAGAAAGAATTGAAATAAAGAAAATGTCTGCAGAGTCATCAGTAGCATGAAAGGTCTCCTTTGAGCAGCCACTTCTCCACTTCACCTCCCCATAGATGGGTCCTCAGGTCTTCTTGTGGAATAGCTGCAGCGACTCAGCAGTACACCATGGCTTTCTCATTTATCTCTAATGGGGAAGCTTTAGCCAAGGTCTTCAGTCATCTTGGAACCTTCTCCCAATCATCAAAACCCAACATAAGTAGGAACTGAAGAATCTGGTTTTTGTTGTTATTGTTTTGATGAAAGCCAATGCTACTCTGATGATTTTCTTTTGTCTCGTGTTTTTCTAATTAGATTTATCAGAATGTATCTCCATTTTGTTTTCCACTTCCCAAACAATACTTGCTTTTCTTTGTCTTATGTTAGCATGTATGTAAAAAATATACTTTGTATATATTTACTTAAAAACCTTTGACCCAAATAGTACTGTCCTTGAAATGAGAGAATAAAGTAGACTTCTAATATTTCATCGTCTGTTTCCTAAGTGAATGCATGCCATTTTTATGGGTGGTATTATCTTTCTAGAATGCTAATGCAATAGTGGAACTGTAATAAAGCTAATTCATAACCAAAGAACCGCTATTTAAGCACCTACCTATGCTGTGAATCTCTTTCAAGCTACATTTTTATGCACTTGTTTTTGTTTTCTATTATTTCTATGATCTTACATTCCCAGCTAGACTGCAAAGTCCCCCAGGACAAGGACAGCATCTTACCACTTTTATATCCTCCATAGTTCTTAGTACAGTGCTGAGTAAAATGTACTTTTTAATGAATGCGTGTTGAATTAATGATACAGTTCTTACTTGTATATAACTTGGGTCATGTGGCATCTATAAATTACCAAGTATTTTGAAAGAACCTGCACTTAAGTGAAAGTAGCTTGCTGTCTTAAAAAGCAAGCTTTTTCAAAATTCTAATCATGCCTAATTAAATTTTTATAACAAGCAAACAAAAACCCCAAAAATGATACAGTTACTCAGGAACCAATCATTTCAGGATACTTTTTATTCGGTTGCATTTTGCTGTTAGAGTCTAGAAACCTTAAATAATTCCTATTTAGTGCACATCTTTTCTTTTTGGCAGAGAATATACATAAAGACTAAGTACTCCACACACTAATTTTTGGCAAGAATACTTACGATATTGGCAAGGTTCTGCTGTTTCATTAATTCAGATATTTGTGTTTCTTAAAAACCTCACACAAAACACGATGTGTATTATGTAAAACTGAAAGTTCATTTTTTGTGCTGCACATAAATTTCCTAAATAGTGAGAGATTTACTGTCCCAGGTTCATTTCTACTCGCTTTACTTCAATGCAGATCTTTTCTAACTCAAAATTTTCTTAAGAATTGTTTTCTTACATAATATGCTTGTCAGTACAGACACTAGCTCATAATCTTTTTCTTGGAATATCACTACTTTTTCCTTTTATGGGTTTTTTTTTTTCCTCGCGACTTGAATCTTTCTAGGGAATATTTAGAATGTATTGATATAAGTGGGATCATAGGAATTTTTAAAGGATTTTCAGTAATAATCAAGAGGGATCTACATAAAAAAAGATACATTCAAATTTTCATGCTTTTTCTTATGAGATATAACTTTAGGAAAAAAGTGCTGATAATCTGTTCACTAATAAAACCATTCTAGAAAATGCCATCTTGTTTCTTTAGGCCGTGCTATATCAAAGGAGAAACCAAAGGATCTTTGCTCTTAATGATCTTCCATCTTTATTTTCTTCACCAATTTAAAATACACACTCAGTCGATTACATATAGGCAATATCTTTAGAACTCAGACCAAGGCTGTGTCCACAACATGTCTTGTTTGCAACCCAGGGTCTCAGAATGTAAGTGATTTCATACACACTCTGGATTTTAAATTTCTCTGATAATAAAAAGAAGATTCAAAAGCTTTAAGCCAGCATGTCCACAACACAACGTTTGCCTATAACCAGTATCATCTGCAGCCTTATCCATCGGCAATAATGCATATTTTCATTAACCCCCCCTATACTGGCTACAGTGCCTCTGAATAGCAGGAAAGTCAACATTAGTTTCAGTATGGAAGTAAGTAAACAGAAATCATCTTCAGAGGGCATAGCCTTTTCCATTTCTTCCCAATTCCCAACCCTTCCAACAGGCATGACCCAGAGATATCGAACACCCCTGGCTCCTGTAAACTGTTGAGTTTGTGATTCTTGCTTTAGAACATATAAAAGATAGATGGATGTGACAAAAAACTGTGGGGAAAAATAAAGAATTGAATTCATTCAGAGTATGGGTATAATCAGAGGAGGTTGAATAAAGTAAAAGATCTGAAATTGAGGAATATATCCAGGTTCAGTTCATTTTCAGGAATCCTGTCTGTTGGATCTAACAGGCAGCCAGTTTTGCATCTATTATTTTTTGTGAATTGCTTATGTTAATTTAATTACATTATAATTTTTATATCCAAAATTGATAATATTGTTATAAAAATCATAACACTCCATTAATTCCAGGATTCAGTTAAAATCTAGAATTCAAAAATTAAAATAACAATGCCAATAATACTAATAACAACAATGTCAGAGGAATATTATAGCAACAATAAAGCCCTTCAAAAATAATATTATTTCAAGTTGTCTAATGACTTACCTGGAAGATGTTTTGATGTCATGCACACAAATACAAATAATGGCTTTTCATAACTTCATTTTTTAAAAATGTCTTATTCCATTGTAATGAGTTGTTTTGATTTTTGCATTATATATTTTTTAATTTTCAAATATTTATCCTGGGATTCACTAATTTCTAAACTGTATAGGAGGCTTTGCATAAAATTAAGTATTTGTTAGATTAATATGAAAATATTCAAGTCTAGACAAATCCCCAAGATGTTTGCTGCTGTAACAAACTCCAAAGGTTTTTTTGTTTGTTTGTTTTTGAGTTAGAGT
>NW_007249905.1:612647-826040 GCF_000164805.1 Carlito syrichta | reverse complement strand
TATTGTAGAGATGAGGTCTCTCCAAGTTGCCCAGGCGGGTCTCGAACCTGCAGGCTCAGGCAATCCGTTCACCTCAGCCTCCCAAAGCGCGTGATTACAGGTTGAGCCACCGAACCTGACTAACTCCAGAGTTTTAGTGGTTGAACACAATAGAACTTTATTTCTTGCTCATGTAACAGCTCATTGGAAGTGCTCTGGATTTGTGAGTGGTTTCCCTTCGAGGGATGATGGCAAGGATTCAGATTCCTTCCTTGTAGATCTGCACCCCTAAGGGACATGGGTTTTTACAAATCCAAATAGAAAAAAGGGAAAACTTGCAGAGAAGGCAGGCTTGATACTTAAGGGTTGAAAGTGCCTCTACTCACATTTTCATTGGCAAAAAATAGTCACATGGCCACACCAGGGCACAAGGAGGGTTGGGAAACACAGTTTCTGGTTAGGCAGCTGCTTTCCAGGGACATCTTATTATATGAAAGAAGGAGCACAAACTTTGGTGGGCAACATGTCCTCTACCAAAGGTGGGCAAGATAGCTTCTACCTGTTGGTGTTAATGAATCCTTCCATTTGAAACCTCCATGTAAGCCTATCATAGTAGATCTGATAAGCAGGAAGGCAACATTATTATCAATAGAGAAACAAGTATACAAAAACCAACGTTAATGACATATTTAATAGAAAAGCATCATAATAGAAAAAAATCAATCCAGTAATGTTTTTCTATACAAAATTGAGAACAATACATGTACACTATTTCTGCAAGAAGTAGAAAAATATGTAACAAAAAATACTCTTCATAATTTGTCATGGTCTGTGTGTTCATCTGTCTGCCAAAAATTTATATGTTGGAGTCCTGACCCCCAAGGTGATGATATTAGGAGGTGGGGCCTTTGAGAGGTGAGTGGGTCATGAGGGTAGGGTCTTTATGAATGAGATTAGCTTCCTGATAAAAGAGGCTTGGAAGAGACCTCTTGCCCCTTTCATTATGGGAGGAAATAGCTAAAAGACATTGTCTGTGAACCAAAAAGTAGATCCTCACCAAGTACAAGATCTGCCTTGAACTTGAACTTCTAGCTTCCAGAATTGTAAGAAGAAAATATCTGTTGTTTATAAACTACCCAGTTTATGATCTCTTGATATAGTAGCCCAAACAGACTAAGACATCGGTATACTGTTGTCTAAGGAGTTTAAGAGGAGAAAAGAATAATGCAACAAGAAGGAAAACCACAAATAATTAGGGAACAGAAAAAAATTTGAACAAGGAAAAGAGCAGGAAAGATAGAGACAGTAAAAACAGATCTATGCAGATTGCAGACTAAGCAGCGGGGCAAGGGAGGGGAGAAAGAGACCACAGTGGACAGGGTGGAGAAGGCAGATTTTTGCAGTGTGTGCTGGAGGGTAGGCCCAGTGATGCACTTTGGAAATGGGCTTTAGAACAATCTGGACTCTGTCTATTTGAAATGTGGTAGAGCTGGTTAACTTTACTGAGAACTTCTCAACCCCTTTAACCCAAAAATCTACGAGGCTCCAGTGTGAATGGAATAACTACAGCCACCCAACAGGATATAATTTAATTTCAAAACCCAGGAATCAGCAACTATAATGCCTACATGATACTAGCAGCAAGTATTCTCCTAGTTAGCTCATCTGTACTTGATGCATATATTAACATACCTATAAATAGGTGCATTATGTAAAAATATGCATATATATGTCTATGTGTGTGTGTGTGTGTGTGTGTGTTTCTCTTCCAAAATTGTGGGATTGTAGGGTTACCAATGAGGAATCAGATCTTTTATCTTATAATTTACACAGACTGCAAGAGATCAGTTGACCAGTGCTATGAGATAATTCGAGTGATTTAATTAGGATATTTTAGAATTATCCAGAAGAGAAATTCAAGGCTATGGAGTAAATGTTCCTGTTCTTATTCATTGCATCTTTGGAGTTCTTCTTGCTTACCTCTACTAGTTAAATGACACATGTATTCTTTGAAATCTCTCAACTGTTACACAGAATAGCACATTCAATCTTATAACTTTCTTACTCTATTATCTAATAAAACTAAAGTTCTGCTCAAATTTTGTGGTCTTATTTTATTGAGAATTAAATTTAAACTGGGTGGTAAAGTTAGAAATATCTTGGAACATTTTTAAAGCTACTTTTTTTCTTTTATTCTCTAAAACAAAATTTAGTGAATTGTGTTATTATTCTAGAACACCAGACCTTTACAAAATCTGCTGAAGTGGGATAAACTGAAATGAATCTCTTTATTTAAATAAGACTATAAGTCATTTCAACCTTTTTAACATCTGGGTTTTTGGATGAAGCAAAATATAATTTCTGATCTGCCCAAAGTGATGGTCCTAGTGGTTGCTACTAAAGATTCTTCCAGCAGTTAGATACTTTTCCACATTACAGGATGGATCTGAATTAAAAACCAAGGATTGGCTGCACCCCAAACTTCAACTCTTTCCCTGACACCACTCTAATCTCTGTTTCAGAACAGTGGTTACACTACCATGTATTCATTATTGAGTAGGAAAAAAATGGTGTCGTTAAGTAAGAAAGAAATCTGTAATTTGTGTACATCGTTTTAAAACAGCCAGTAACTTTTTTCCAAATGACTTATTGGAAAAAAATATGTTAAATTAAATGTAACCTGTTGGCACTTAAATAAGAAAATTACAATTTCTCAGGAAATTTACTTAGGTGAAAAAGCACATTTTGTGTTTACCTCATTTTCATCCACAGAATTAAGGACTCTCTCATAGAAACTCCAATTAAACAACTGCACATTTTCTCTTTGTTATTACTCATTTTTTATGTTGACTTATTAATTCCCCCATAGTAGCCTGAAGATGGAGAGAGAGAAGGAATTAGCTCAGATGGTTGTTAAGGCTGAGGAGCCCAAGATCTGCGGTGGATACCCAGGAGAGGCAATGGTACATTCCAATCTTCATCTGAAGACCCACTAACCAGGAGAGCCAATGGCATGAGCTCCAGTTTGAGTCTGAGTCTGAGGGCAGAAGACCAATGTTCCAACAGTCAGAAAAAGCGAATTCTCTTAACTCTTGATTCATATGTTAATCTCATATAGAAACATACTCACAAACACATCCAGAATAATGCCTAGTCAAATATCCAGTAATCTTGTGGTTCAGTCAATTGGCACATAAGATTAACTATCACACACTCCTAGGAAAATTTGCCTCAACTGTTTTTGAGTCATTATTAATCTCTTTATAGAATGGTATTAAACAAACACTCAATATCATAAATGTACTTAACTAACTAGCTTTTAAAGAAAAGTTGGAATTTTGTCAATTGCCACGTTTAACTAAAAATATATTTTTTTAAGATTTACTTTCTCTTCCTTTTAAACCTATTCATCCAAAAATAGATAATTTTTATAGAACTATACTAGATTTGGACTCACCTCTATCCAGGTAAATAATAATAATGATAACAAGGTCAATAACAACTGTCAGGCTACAATAAAACTAGACAGCAATTTACTGTACTTTAGGGTTTATTTTCAAACACTTTAATGATGAAGAAGTACTCAATTGCACAATTAATATGATCTGTTTTTACTTAAAGTCATTTGTCTTATTTTCTTGGTTTCCTCAAATAGAAAAAATACGATTTGAAGAAAAATACTATTGTACATAGCAGGACAGCAATCACGGGCAGTCTGGAGGTTGAAATCAAACTCAAGAAAATAAATTCAGAACAATAAATTAACATTTTATTTAATAAGATAACTTTTATTTCAATCATATAATGCACTGTACAAGTTAATTGGCAGAAAAAATGTTAGTGTGGAAATGCATGCCCCATTATATGTCAAATTAAGTTTCAGAAGTATTAGTGAAAATATTTTTTAAAATAACAAAATAATAAACAACTATAATTCTTTACAAAATTTATGAAACTTTTTGGCCTTAGCAGCAGGGGGCAACATAAATAAAATACATGAGAAAAGACACATAAATAACTGATTTTATATTTTTTTCAAAAACAAACAATTTTGTATCTAATGTATTTTTTAAAACAACATGCATGATAGATGATAGAGAGTGTCATTTACGTTGCCCACTGCTGCTAAGACCAGATAGTCCTATAAATTGTGTGAAAAATTATAATTCTTTATTATTTTGTAATTTTAAAAAAGATATTCACTAATACTTCTGAAATCAAATATCTGATGCTTAATGTCCAAATTAAAATAAAGATACACACTGCTGGAAGCATGTAAGTTTGTTTACCTGTACATTTTTAAATAAGTTGGTTCATAATTCTCCCCAGGATATATTTTACAAAGATTGACCTGAAATGTTAATAAAGATTTGTATAGTGATAGTATTTATAAGAATATCCTGTTCTGGAAATTAAGTACCCAAATGTCATAATAGTTAAATTATGACATAAGGTAATATGCTACAGCCATAAAGCAAAAAATGTTAGTAAAATTTGTATTGAAATGGCAAATTTGATAGCATTATTACCATTATTATATTTTTAAAGTAGTTTTACAAAACAATGTTTATAAACAAACAGCATGGTGATTATTTTAGACTATAGAATTATAAATAATGTTTTTCTTTACATGTTTTATATTTTTCGGTGTTTGTATAGTAAGTGTATATTGCTTTATAATAAGGGAATGTTCCTATCAATATTGTTCAGTGGGCCGCTGGAATCAAGATGAATTTTGTGGTATGGAAGCTGGTCTTTTGTCAATATTGCAAATCCTTTGACTTTCATTTGCTGTGAAATGTGGAAGATTGTGAGCTAAGAAGTAACATGATCTCACTTATGCTTGTTAATATCTGCTAGCAGTTTCCTGCCTTGAGCCTTTAAGGCAGTGTTCCTCTGTCTGTACAAATGACTTGTGCAGGGAATAGCCATTGCAGTGGCCTGCATAAATCAAGCCAGCACACAAATGGTAAAGGATGCAGGTGTAAGTGCACCATAATACCTATGTGAGGGGTGAGGACATCCATGTCCCAACTCCCCTACATGAATGCTGTCATTTAGAAATGTGGATAAGTATTACCTGACCTGATATGTTATCAAGAAAAACTGGAAATCTGGATTTTTATATGAATTTTACGTTTTTTGCCATATGTGGCAACAGACATGGAATAAATCCAAATTTGGAATGTGAATTGGCAACTTTGTCTTGTTGTCATTTACAGCGTCCTAGACTCATTTGTGATGTTCCCATATAGCCTGGATAGCTCTCATGTCTGCCCTCCAGTTGTCTCTGTCACTCTGGATTTAATCTACTTGGTTTATCTACCTTGCCTGTCTTATTTATTGATCTGTTTTTTCCTGAGTCTACACAATGCCTTTACTGGCCATTTATTCTTAATTTTATCCCAATGCATTGTTTGTTACAGTTTACACTACAAGTATTTTTTTACAGCTCAATTTTAGCCTTTATAAAAATAATATCTTGTTTGCTCAAAGGCAAAAGAGATACAAAACATGTATTTTTAGACCCCCAACTCTTAAGAAATGCAGACTGTGACCATCTCTTGAGATCTAATCTTACATTTTATAATGGGGTCACTGGAATCTGAATTGAGATGTCTGGCCTACTTTTAATTAGGTCCTTTCTTTTAATATAAACTTTATTAAGAGGGCCTTGATTTCCTTTGGGAGAAAAATGAGAGCAATGTGATATAATTGCAATTATGAGAGATTCTACTGTTAATGTAGGAGAAGTTTTCCATAGAAATTTTGAGATTGTGTTTATGATATACTTTTATGATATACTAGCTACCCATAAATAGATCACTTTAAAAAACAGAACTGAAGCCACATACCATATAACCATCTAATTTAATTTTTTAAAAATTACCAACAATTAAAATCAGCTAAAATTCCATTTTTCTAAAAAGCTATGTTTTTATATATTTTAAAAATATAAAAGTATAGAACCGAGAAGTGTTTCGATTTGGGTTCCCCAGAGTGAAAAGAATGTGGGGTGATATGACAAAAGTCAGTGGATAGAAGTATTTGAAGAAAGAAAGAGACCCTGCTTCATACTCTTACTTCACTCAACCCCCCCCCCCCCCCCCCCCCCCCCCGTATTGGTACCACTTCTCTTCAGGGAAGGCTGATCAGAAACTTATTCAGCCCAGACTAAAGATCCTGTCATATTTGAACCTTGAATATCTCTAATGGAAAAGTTGGATTTGCATTTCTGTGAAACCAACTGGTTAGAGACACCCTACACAGATAGAGACAGAGGTTCCGGTCAACTTATTCCATGTTGTACTTTTAAATAAGGAAAACTCCTATTATTAATAATTCAAATAAAAGAGGTTTAAAAATAGCTTAGAAAATGAAGTCTTTCATGAGGCAAAAGATAACTTCAAGGAAACTATAAGTTATTGTACCAAATGAAATAAAATAATATATTGCAACTCTGAAACAAACAAAATCATATTGTTTTAAAAATCAGAGAACAAGAAGGAAGTCTTAGAAATTTAAAATATAGGATCTAAAGTAAAAGCTCCATAAATAACTTCGAAATAAAAGTAATAGAAAGCAGACAAAGTAGAAAGATGGAGAATGGGAAGGAAAGAATGAAAATGTGTGGAGTTACTAAACACCCGTCACTGAGCAACAAAGGACACCTGGGTAAAAAGGATAGAGATGATCACAATCAGAGAAAGGACATATGGCCTCCAACTTTCTCAGTAGCTGCATTCATAGAATTTGTGTTTGTTTTTATGTCCTTGAGGATGGGGGAAAATAAAAGGAATTAGAAATTAGCAAAGGCAATTGCAGTCAAGAAAGGAGGGTGCAAAGAATACAGTTTTGACCCCTAGTGAAACAGAAACATGAGTTATAAGGAGAGTATGCCAGAAAAGCCAAAGAACTAAAAGACAAAGTGTTATCTTCAAGAATCATAAGGAAGGTGACTGATGTGCAAGGTAGTAATTTGGTAGCCTGTGGGAGAAGTCTTTCCTGTTTTATTTATAAGCCATTAAATCAATGTTGCTAAATATTGTGTTTTATGTTGAAAAGTCTTAAATCTTGAAAAGGTCTATAAGATTCAATGTCTGACTAATAGGATTCCAAAAATAAAAGATAATAAAATAAGCAAAAATAATAATAGTAGTTAATTACTAGTTTTGCTGTTGTTGTTGCTGCTGTTTTTTTGGAAATGAGTGAAGAGCATGAGTATAGAGATCTGGACCCAATTCCCCAGCACAATAAATTGTGTGGGGAGGATGTGTAGCAGGCGTATTATTATTAATTTCTGAACTTTGGGAATACAGTGAAGATAATATTTCCCATGGGAAAACAATCAAACAACAATAAAAATGAAAAAAAAAATGGGTAGCACAAACAGTAGGAATACTAGAGAGTTAGAATGTCATTCCATAGCAACTTTGAAAGCTGGAACATAACAGATGACTCTTTTCAAAATTTTTAAGTAAAATGATTTTCCTCACAAAGTTCTAAACCCAGCTAGATAATCCATTATGAACGCTGGTGAGAGACATTTTAAGACACACACGCAAAAAAGGATAATTTGCTTCCCAATTTTTTTCCTCAAGAAGCTTCTAGGTGATATACTGCAAAATGAGTTATAAAAAAAGGAAAGGATATGAAAGGCAGAAGATAAGGAACTCAGGGAGAGGCATAGCAATTTGTGCCACATGTCTAATGAATAACCAGTCCAGAAAAAACCTTCTAGAAGAAATGACTCAAAAAATAAAAATCAAAAAAGAGTACCTCATATTTAAACATACCTAAAAATGTACAAAAGTCCAACTTAAAATTTTAAGATCTATTTCAAGTATTATGCAAATTAATTTTTATACTTGTCCATATATTTACCAATTAATTATGGATCTTCCTTATCCACAACATTAAATGGGGTTGTGTTGTTTTGTTGTGGGCATATATAACCTACTAGGCTGTGAGTCACTGGAGATTAGAGGCTTTATTTTAGTGATCTGCATATCAGTGATGATATTAGAGTGATTAGATCATGGTAGGTCTTAAAATTTGGCTACATGTTATAAATCATGTGCTCTGGAAAGTCTAGCTATTGGCTTAAGTTTGGAAAATATTTAACTTTGAAATATTTAAACAGATGACATTTGATATTTTTAAAACTACTTAAAATAGAAAATTATTTATTATAAGGCAAATTCCATGTTATTGTGTTGACTAAAAATTCAGAATGTTGAAAGTTTTCATGTCACAGATATGAGGGGACATCAAAAAGTGTGTGAAAAATGGAATTAAAAAATAAAAATGTAAACTTTATTTATCAATATAAGCTCCACCAAGTTCAAGACACTTTTGTAAGTCATGACATCAGTCATTTAATCCATCCTAAAGAACTGAAGGTCCTGGGAATTTGACCATATCAATGCTTTCTTTTTTATATTATTAAATGAAAAAAAATAGGTTCCCTTTAAAGATTTTTTTTAAGATTAGGAAACAAAAGAAGGAGCCAAATCAGAACTGTAAAGTGTAGGCCTAATTATTTCCATGGAAATTCTCATAAATTGCCTTTGTTTGAGAAGAGAAGGAAGTAGGAATATTGTTGTACAAAAGGACTTTCTTGTGAAGCTTTCCCAGGTGTTTTTCTGATAAAGTTTTGACTAACTTTTCTCCAAATACTCATAATAAGCACATGTTATTATTCTTTGGTGCTCCAGAAAGTCGACCAAATGCCTGAAGAATCCCATAAAACTATTACCATGACCTTTGTTCTTGACTAGTCTGTTTTTGCTTTGATTGGACCATTTTGAACTCTTGGTAGCTTTTGCTTTGGTTGTGCTTTATCTTCAGGATTGTGCTGGTTTCATGTTTCATCTCCTGTTACAGTTCCTTGAAGAAATGCTTTAGTATCTTGATCTGACTTGTTTAAAATTTCCATTGAAAGTTCTGCTCTTGGAGTTTGGGTTAGAACTCAAATCATTCTACCAAAAAGATACCTGCACACGTATGTTTGTTGCAGCTCTATTCACAATAGCAAAAACATGGAATCAAACATGTTGCCCATCGAAGCCGGACTGGATTGAAAAAATGTGGTACATATACATGATGGAATATTATGCAACCATAAAGAAGGACAAATATTTGGACTTTGCAGCAACTTCGATGAATTTGGAGTCAATCATACTCAGTGATTTATCACAGAAACAAAGAACAGAGTTCCATATGTTCTTACTCATAAACAGAACTTGAACAATTATAATGCTCTAAGAAAGCAATTGGCAGTAGTGACAAACTGTCAGGGGAGAGAGATTGGGATTGGCAGTTGAGGGGAACTGCTAGGGGAGGGAGGGGCATACCTCATCAACAAGTGTACCTGCATGATCAATGTTTGTGTACCTAACCCTGAAATGTACCCCACATCTTTAAACTAAAAATTTTTTAAAAAGAAAGTTCTTCTCTTGGCTGCAACTGATCTGGGCACAACAGTTTTGGTATCGACCCAGTGGAAAATTTGCTCAACTCTAATTTTTCAGTCAGAACTGTGTAAGCTGAACCACTTGAGAAGTCTATGGTATTAGCTATTGTTTTTGCTGTTAATCATCAATTTTCTTTAATTAGGGCACAGACAGTATAATCTTATTTGTTAATTAACATGGATGATGTGCAAGTGCAGGTTTCATTTAAAACATCATCTTGTCTCTTTTAAAAACAAGTTATCCATTTCTAAATGACTGATTTCTTTGGAACACTGTACTTATAAACTTTTCCTAAGGTGTGGATCATTTCACCATTATTCTATCCAATATTCTCCATAAATCTGATATCTTTTCTTGCTTTGATTTTAGCAGAATTCCTCTTGCTCTGATAGGGGCTCTTTTCAAATTAATGTCTTATCCTTCTAAGCTTCAAATCTGATACCGTTTAGACATGTTATAAAAAGTCAGTATGAGTTATTTTTTCGTGCAAGTTTTTGAAATCCATGAATACTTTTTTTATTAATGTGCTTTTCTCGTAAACTTTTGAAGACCCTTCATATGTGTACATATAAATAACACACATATAATACCATATATATATATCTGCATGTGTGTGTATTTATATATATGTAAAACTTTCAAAAATATGTTATGTCCTATAAATGTCTTTCTCCATAACACTAATAATAGAATCGTTTTTCTCTGAATTAACCCTAATATTTAGGAGTTTTTTTCATATATTTAGACTTTGTTAGAAATTTTGCCACATTTATGGATATTTTCTCAATCCACTGCAAATGTAACTTAATAAAGTCACTGAATGCATCTAATGTTTCATAAAACATATTTTTTAAAGATCTCTTTTTATATACAAGATGAGAATCTAATAAGATAAAAATCTTCCATGCTCCATATTACAAAGAGAACAAATTAATACAAATATTTTTGTGGTAAAATTGATTATTGTAAAAGATTGTAGACTTTTCTTTCTTCGGGTCTTTGAATAGAAGACATATTTTTTACCATGTTTGTTTGCCAAAAACTTTTATCTAAATTTTGAAAGTGAGATAGATAACTTCTTACCAAAGAAAATAATTACAAGATTATGCTTTTTTTAGCTGGGCTTTCTGGAATTTGGTACATAATTAATCAGCATTCATTCATTGGTTCATGAATAATCAACAAACACTGTGTACTTATATGCCACTCACTGTGAACCTTACCCTTCCAAAATAATTGTAATGTGTAACTCACACAAATAAATATAACAAATAACTCTGATAAGTTCTATGAAGGAAAAAAAGTGTTGTGAGAATAAAAATTTCCTTTAATATACTTACATTTCAAGTGTAAAATACCCCAAAGTTCTCAAGCTTATTTTTTCCCCCAATGTTAGCATGTGTAAAATGAATTTTCTGAGTTACATTACTCACAAAGGTACACTATGTTTTAGTGTAAGAACAATATAATTTTTCACCATTCCTGTCAAATACATTCAGGAAGAGAGAAATATAATGTTATCTCTATTTGGTCCGTGAAGAAATTGAGTCAAAAGGAGATTGAGTAACTTGTTGAGGAAAATTAAGTCACGGAAGCTGGAGCTCTTTACATCCAGGCACTATTTATAGGACCAAGTTGTTAAGATTGGCTTAAGATGGAGGAAAAAGCTAGGAAATATCACGCCAAACCCATTATTTTGCAGATGACAAAATTTAGGTCAAGGACTTTGCCTACTGCCACAGAAGTGCTTAATTAACATGCGGGCTACTTGGTTCTAAGCCTTGTATTCTCTTCACTCAATGGCATATGTCGTAATCAGTAAATGTAATTTTAGATTGAATCTACTTTTTAAAGATTTTATTTTCTTTTTGAATTTAAATGTTATCTATTATTAGAGATTATATTTTCTATCCACCAACCTGTGCTTATTCGGGTAGAATACTTGTTATTTGCTCAAGCATCAAAGACCTGAGGAAGGAAAACTCCCTGAGAAATGGCTCCTATTCATGATTTTATCCTTTTTTTTTTTTTTTTTATGCTGGAAGGGAATTTCTGTTGAAAGAAAGAAGGGAAAAGTGCAAAATGCACCCACTCCATTTTATTATTTTCCAAATGCCACGATGTTGCAAACTCAAGTTTGTAGCTTATATTGTCCATTCCCCTGTTTTTATGCAATCACAGTCTTCTCTGTTTGATTATGGGAATATAGGTTGTGTTTCTGTCTTAATTTTCTATGAAGGTCCTGTCCCTCATTTTTGTCCCTAATAACTCACAATAGAAAGTAAACTCTATGGTAGATATTGTATAGAGCGAATGCACTTAATATAAATGTGCCCATGTTTAAACTCGCTTTTAACTTTATTTCGCTATCCCAAGCAATGTGTATTCATTTTTCTTTAAATTAAAAAAAAAATACATACTATTACTGATCTGAGTTTTATGTTCCTTTATTAACGTACCATTGTTGGTGGTAGTTTAGACATTAGTGCAAAAAACTATATAAATAATATGAGTTTTATATACACATACCAGTTTTATATATATATGAAATATAATTTTAATCTAGGTGATGATCTTTACTTTGACCATTAACAGGGAGAAACAACAAGGAAAAGGAATGAGTTTTTAGAATCTAAACACATATTCAATTTTGAAGAACTTTTTAAAGAATGAGAATACAAAATAGGTATGAGAGTCACTATTTATTTAAGACAAGTAAACAAATTCATTAAAAAGTACATTTTGAAAACTGATAAATATCACAAACTTTATTAAATCAGGAATAATACTTTAATACTTTTAGTAGTTAACTGAATTATATGAATCTTTAAAACAAATTTTCCTAAATCTAGGACTGCATGTTTCTAAATCACCTCTTCATAAGGCATCAATTTTATATATTTTCCTAAATAAAATAGAAAGCTAATGTAATCTTCCCTCTAGCATGTATTCTATTATTGATAGCTGAGATGAATAAATCATGCAGCTTAGCACACAGATGAATTTGCTGTCTCTAGAACTGCTACAGGTTTGTGCTCTAAAAATCAAGGAATTCTGGTGAATTCTCTTTCATACAATTCTCATTTATAAGAGAGAGGGAAAAGTGTGTGGTGTTTTGTAGAGTGTATTGCTGGTAAGAGAGAATGTCTGTTGTGACTAGACTTTGATGAGAACCAAATTCTCCACTTAAGTTTTATAGACCTGATGATTGGAATAATTTTCCACAGAACTCTCTTTTAGGCCTGTATATTCCAAAATCTTTTTTTCTTTTCTATCACTCACATTCTTCCCCTGTTGTGTATGGTGAGAAATGTTCTTATTGTAATAAATCTTCTTGTCACCATGCCTGTAAAGTGAAGAGTGGGAGGATTCCAGGAATCCATTTCTACCTTGAGGGACATGGCAGTAATAGCCTAATTTCACACGGGATGACTATGACCTCATAATTAGGTCCCACAAAACCCAAACTATCAAGGTCCACAATTCACCTTCACCCCAGCTGGATCTCAAATGATCCATGGCCCTTGTATCAGCACCCACTAGGAGGTGAGGATGTGATAAAGATAAAGTTGTCTTGGGAACTGATCTTATAGATTATAATTGAAATATTCATGCTAATTTTATAAAAATAAGCTACCACATCAGCATAGTGTTAGTTTCTCCCAGGACTTCAGAAGGTCTCTGCCAGTGAAAGGGCCTGACACTTATGCTGTTTTTGATTTCACAGCAAACCAACCACTGGCCTCTGAAAGCTTAGAATCAAATTTGGAAGACAACTTTATCAATAGACCACAGTCTAACCTTTGCTCTGACATTCTTTAATCCTTGTTAATGATTTCCCCTTGTTCTAATTGTTCCTTATTCTTCTCTGTCATATTGCATATTAGCTATACAGATGACTTACCTCAAGTTTCCAGCAAGATACAGATCACATTCTCAGAGGATTTACCTGAGGAAAGTTTGAGGAAGGGCCTATTCGCAGAGGTGTGGTCCAAGTTAAGGGTGACATGTGTAGAACAAGTAGCTGTGGGAGGTTGACAGCTACCCCACTGCAGGGACTGGTGGAGGAAACTAGTGTCTGAATATGGAGAGAGCTCAGGATCCTGGAGAGGAGGCAAGGGATGGAGAAAGGCTGGTGTAGTCAGAATAAAGGTATGGAGGCAGGCAGGCTAGGCTCAAGCTCCTGGTGGTGCCTCCCAACTGGCTGCTAGAAATACTTAGCTAGGGACCCGGATGCCTGAGTTGTTGCAGTTCATAGGGTATGAAAAGAGCAGAGAGTGGCAGACAATGGATATCGTGGGGGGAACAAACCAAGATTAACCAGTACAGGCTCTGAATACCCTTAAAATAAGGTCTGGTATAATGTAGATCCCTACTGAAAGCCTGGTGCCTGTCTATATGAATTTCTAAAATTATGTGACATCTCTTTACCACTAATTCAAACTCTATGGAAAAGAAAGCAAAATTGTTATAGGTGTTTGGTTGGTTTGTTGGTTGGTTTCATTGTTTCCTCTGTTTTTTAATAATGGGGACAAAAGAAAGAAAAACAAGGTTTAAAAGCCCATGACTGAATTTATACAGTCATGTAATACTTGAGATATTTATTACTGAACGTGTTTGTAAAGAGGACATATTATCAAAGGTGGGTGACTTACAGTTTAAGCACCAAATACATTATTCTGCAAACACAATTCAGAGCAGTTTCCTGGCCCTCGTCATTTGCAATCCTGCCAGGAGTGTTTTTCTGTTTCTCCTCCATGTGTTTGGCCAGTCCTCCTCATTATACTTTGAACTCCTGCATCAGGAACTTCCTAGAAACTACTTCTCCTTAGCCTTCTCCGCAGAGTCCTTGTGCATTTTGTCTGTGGTGACAGGCATGAGTGGGTGTGAAGCTGAAGCCCTGAGACTCCTGGATGAAGCTGTGGTGCTGGTCCCACTCAAGCAGCGAGAGGGTGGAGTCTCCTTCCTTCCTCCCCTGTCTGAGGTCTTTGAATGTGCAATGAACCGTAGAGTGATTAAGGTGGATGCAAAGCTTAGCCTTTATGTGCTACTGAACAGCTGGGAGCAACTTATAGGACTAACTGCAACTCTGGTGTGTGTGGGGGACGTTGTTCCTAGAAAGACGTGGAAATATTATAATGTACCTTTGTTAGTTTGTACGCTTTTGAGGCATGGAAACATAGCCTAAGATGTATTTAGAGATTACAGTTTCCTACTCTCAAGATTTAAGTCACAGCAGGAAAATCCCTTTTTGTGTATATAATAGTAGGTTTGCCGTTGTCAGAATGAACATTTCTGCCCACTGGTATGCCCTCCATAAGCAGTATCAAATTTCTGTGTATTTTAGATTTTCAGAAAAACTAAGAAGAACAGTTTGCATTTCCAGCCCCTGAATAATGCTTTCATTTCTTCTGGGCTTATGGAGAGAACTCAGACATTTGACTTAACTAGTTTTATGAAATTGAGCTTAGCCTCTAAGCCTGGCTTTCCTCAGCCACAAAGTCTCAGCCACATTAGAGTGGATATCAGCTACCTACTGTGAGGGTTAAATGCAATTACATAAATTGAATCTCTAATTTAGTATCTAGCATATGCCAGCACCCTGGATATAATAGTTCTCTTCTTTCATCTTTCCCCTTTCTTTATTATTTTATGCTCATTTTCTTATTTATTTCACAGACAGCCCACTCTGGATTGCAGTTTTCTTAAGGAAAGAAAAAAGTATCCAAATAATTTTTAGGAAATGTCAAGAATCATTTCATAAAATAGGTATCTTTTTTCCAACAACAAATACTTTATTCAGTAAGTCAACATCATATGACACACATGATAACTTGATAAATATTTGTTAAAAATAATTTTCATTGATTTTGTTTTATTTGTTATTACTCTAGGATTACATAGGCTTAAACGCATATAGGATTAGGTATGACCATTTGTCAATTTTAGTTCTAGGGACGTCAGTTGAATATTTAAATAGATCTTAACAAAACTGGTTGTGCTTTATGGAGAACATGACTTTTTTTCTTAATTAACTGTCTGAATCGTGGTAGACATTGTGGTAGGTTTCTCATCATGTTTTCTTTCTTCTCTCAGAAAATAGCTGCTGACTTTGTAGGAGTGCTAAGTCACAGTTGCATGAATATTCAAGAGCCTTGAAACAAGGACCAGACATTTGGCCGATTGATAGATGAATGTGCAGTGTCTGAGTTTTATCCCTCTTAGGGAAATTTTGAAATTGATGTGGCTATTGCTAGCTGCAACTGATAAGCAGCTTGAAGCTTCTTATTTTTAGCCAAGTACCTCAGTTAGTTGACTCATGAGATTGAAGACAATATATTTATATTTATAATTTGTGGTGCAACCACCTCAATGGAACTGATTTTAAATGCATTACATTGCTTCTTTAATTTACGCTTTTACCCTCCATACACAGGATCAAATTTCTGTGCATTTTAGATTTTCAGAAAAACTAAGAAGAATAGTTTGTATTTCCAGCCCCTGAATAACGCTATCAGTTCCTCTGGGGTATGAGAGAACACAGACTTTTGACTTAGATATACTTAGGTATGATAGCAATCATTGGAAAGACAAAATATTATTTAATTCACATTTTCAAATTAATGTTTAAATATATATGGATATCAGATCACTGATTATTTCAGGACGTAGCTAGCAACAATAGTTGTCAATATTGACAACTACGTAATGATAGTGAGCATTTAGAAAGTGCCAGTTTCTACTCTGTTTATGAGTAATATCCGAAGTCTTAATTTAAAAATGATGTGTATATGTATGTATATATGTATTTGTGTATATATACATATGCTTGAATTTAACTGTCATTTAAAGGAATGGGTATGTGGATCGCTTATAAGCTTTAAATGCACTTATTTTTCTTAACAGGTACCAATAAATTCAGTGAAAGAAGCCAGTTGTTAATTCACAAATTATTAATATATTGAGGAATGACAAAAAATGGCCATGTGTACAGAATTTATACTATTCTATATATACATACTCATATACAAAAACTATGATGAATTCATAGCAATATTTAGACTGCATTATAATTATGAAAGGATTATTTTAATAAGTATTTCTAGAAATAATTTATATGTATTCCCTTACATTTGAAGTAACATGTAAAATTTCTTGAAATCAGTTTTTTAGAGTCCATTAACTGCTGTCATTTCAAATGCTGTTTACATATGGAATAACTACTTTGATTATTCCCTAAGAAGTTAATTTGGTGTTTAAAGCAATGAGATCTTCTTTCGTCTACATTTAAAATTATAGAAAAAGACAGCCGGGCTCGGGCTCAGCCTGTAATCCCGCGCCTTTGGGAGGCTGAGATGAGTGGATTGCCTGAGCCCGCGGGTTCGAGACCCGCCTGGGCAGCGAGACCTCATCTCTACAATAAATCAAAAAATCAGCCGGGCATGGTAGCGCGTGCCTGTAATTCCGGCAACTTGGAAGGCTGAGGTGGAAGAATCGCCGGAGCCCAGTAGGTCGAGGCTGCGGTGACCGGGAGCGGCCACTGCACTCCAGTCTGGGTGACAGAGTGAGACTCCAACCCCCAAAAAAAAAAAAAAATTATAGAAAAAGAAATAAAAAGCAAAGAATAACTGTGCGGCAAGCTAGAATACTGAACAAATATAAGCCATGCCACCCAAACTATATTTACTCTTTGATTTTGAGCTCCTGCTTTGTAAATATTCTTCTTCTAATTCCAAGAAGTGAGACAATATATTTAAATATTTTATAAGCTACACAATTTCTATATCTTGATTTGAAAATAAAGTAAAATATACCAGGAGTTATTTAAACCTGCACTCTAGGTACCCAAAGGCCCATGAAATACACATTCACCAGCAATGGTCCTTCACTAATGCTAAAACTAAGCCAGCAAGGGAAGCCTTAGGGATATTTTGAAGTGGTTGTTTGAGACTAATATTGCCTACTGGAGGTTATTGAACATTTCATTGCTGTGTTGTGCTACTGTAATTTTGAAATTGATAGAATTTTGAAACTTCATATTACTGTTTTAAAATTTTGCCTTTTGACTCTCACTTCTATTTTAAGAGGTAGGACAACAATTTTTCTTACTGCACAGGGGGTTGTAAATAGAAATGAAAATGGTAGCTATGAGTTTAGAGGGAGTTGCCTCCTTAAAAATGTCAACAATGAAATAATATTTTCAGAAGGGCTCTTAAAATCGACACTTAAAAACATCTACTGAAAAAGAAAGGTGGTCATTGAGGCTTCTAGAACTACCTGGCTCCATAGATTCTTAGGAAACTTAGAAGTTGCAAACAGAGTGTGTTCAGTTTTAAAGGCAATTCAGAGTTTAAGAAAGGAAATAGCAGTGGGAGATGTTTCAAATCATTTTTTTTCCTAATAAGTATGTTTACTCATTTGTGAGTTCATTGGATCATATTTTATCTTCATATGTCCCTATAATTCCAACTATAGATTTTAGGCTTAGGGAAATTGTATGACAAAAAGAATGAATGAAATGAATTGTCAGGCCTGGGGTAGGACTCTGTTGAAACATATCCCAGTGTATCATGACTACAGTAAAGAAAACATTGTACCACTATAGTTTTAAGAGATGGTCTTCTGCATTTAAGAACTTGCAAATTTTTGAAAAGAAATTGCTAGAAAATTTCATATTGAATAACATAAATCGGCTAACTAAAACATGGCATATCAGTTTCCCAGAATCCTTATGAATAATTTTGGATTTTCTTAAACCTAAGAAAGGCATAATATCTTGTACTCTTACTGTTTCTTTTCTATAATGTATATTGGCCTTTGATCTCCATGAACATTTATGTCTGTGAATTACCAAAACAATTTTTTTCATACTAAACGTATGATGTCAGCAGGACTGCATGTTCTATACTAATTGGAAAATTAGATGCACATTAATCACCAGGAACACATGGCATCTACCCTCATATTTGGAAAGCACTCAAAAGTGTCATTTGCAAATTTAGGACTGTTGACAAAATGGGCAGTTTTTCTTTGTAAGAGGCATGATGCCAGGAGCCTGGTGAATTGACACATTGAACCCTATTATAAGAAAGTATAAAGAGTATAAATATTATTTCATTTCTCTCCTTGAGTACTAAGACCTCTAGATCTATTTAGAATCACCATCCATCCATTAGACTGGCAGCAGTCTAATGTCAGTGAAATTTTTACAGGACCGTCCTCCCCCATCCCCCTCCCCTCCTCCACCACCACCACTTCTCTAATATTTATCCAAGTTCCAGGGGCTCAGTAGTATCAAGGTACTGGCATGGAAGTGGGTGGGGGGAGGTGAGTGTGGAAGAGCTAATCCCTCTTGTTTTAAATTTTCTGCCTACGCACATGGATGTCTGCTGAGATGCCCATCATCCCATATGGCCCTCAATTATTTTTCCCATAAGTTACCTCAAAGGCATGCTGTGTGCCTGTCATGGTGACCCCTTAAGGTCTGGTGCTTCCTTCCTATTCAAGGTTGATAATCACTTTGTTGTTTTCAGACTACATCCGGGGAAGGAAATTAGCTTTCACAGGTCCCAACAACAACTCCCTCTCTCCATCTTAGGATTTTATCCCATTACCCATGGTCTCCTTTGCTCCCCAGGCCAGGGTTTCTGTTTTTGGAGAAAGCTTCAGTCTCTGTAAACCCTATTCTCCTACCTGTTGTGGTTATGCCTTGAACTTCTTTTTATGTCTCTATGGGTTTAGGCTTTTAGAAATCAAAGTCAGAATGCTCTTTTTTCTATATCAGGCTATTTTATGTCTCCTGTTATGAGGCAAGAGGCAGGTGTTATCCATTGCCAGTGATGTCCAATAAAACTTGTAGTGATGATGGAAATACTCAATTCCTCTGCTGTCTTAGGTGGTGATCACTAGCCACATGTGGCTATTGAACACTTGAAATGTGATTAATGTGACTGAGAAAGTGAAGCTTTAATTTTATTCTGTTGTAATTAATTTAAATTTAAATTGCTACATGTGGCTAAAGGCTACAGTATGGGTAACACAGATAGCTGCTGGAAAGTAGAGAAAAGACAAAAGGGAGAGATGAAGAGAGATGAGAAATATGAGGCTTTTAAAAAGTGACTATAAAAGCAAAATATCAACCAGTCCTTAAATCATTTCTGAAACTACTGAAAAGTATGTCAAAACTGAATTTTACTCTCTGTACCTCAGGTTGCCCTAAAGAAGTTGGCTTTCCTTCGGAGTGCAATTTCTTCTTGTACCCTTCCAGCACTAATGGGTGATAGAGGATATGAGGGATCGCAGAGGGGAGCAGATCTAAACTTTCAGTGAGAGTTCTCTGCTGAGTGCATTTTGTGAACGTGCTTGCCTTCTCATTCCAAGATGGCACCAGGGTGTGAAAGAATGCCTATGGACATATCTTCTGGTGATAAGGAAGGACCTTCTGGATTGAGCGCTATCCCCTGGTCTCTTTTGGTCTCCTGAAGATGGGGTTGGGCAGGAATGATATGTTTGGACAACACTTAATCACTGTTATCACAATGCACAACAGTTGAGACTCCCCTCTGTTCTTGACGGTTCTTGTGTTGATGTGCTCTCTCAGTCTGGCTAATATGTTGATGGGATGAAACTGCTGGCTTATCATGTAGCAAGTATTGGAATCACTGAGAGCCCAGACAGACAACCTCTGCATAATTTTTTAGTGCTTTTGATACTACAGATAACTGCCTGTGACACATTCAATGTGGCAGGGAAAAGGAGCCAGATGCTCAGATGTTCCTGGATTCTCCATTTGCATATCTGGGATTTCTGCTGAGGATTTTCTCAGCCCCTTCCTGCTTTTGGTTGAGGCCCAAAGGGTAGTCGTTTTTAGGTTCCATTTATCTGAATCTCCCCTTCTTCCCCTCTGAAGGCTTTCCATTCCTCTTCCTGCCTGGCCAGGACTTCTCTTAAATTCTGTTATCAATGGTTTACAGTAAGCTTTTATGATCCGAATTAACCAGACTTGAGTCTTAATATTTAAAGGGAACTTTTGGAATTTCTCATTTTCTCTTTAAGCAAAGCCTTGCTTTCAAGATTATTGTGTCACTATGGGATCAAATTCCTATTTTGGAAATTAAAACTGAATATAGACTTTTTTCTCTTTGACTGCCTACATTAAATAAACAAAAGCCATATGCAATAATGTTAATAATGCCATCTATGAGTTTAGATTTTCAATTTTTTGAAGTTTTCTATATTTTGAAAATCGGAATTTATTACTTTTATATCCTAAAATAAATTTTAAAAAGCTAAAAGAGAAGCTGTAAGATTGTACCCAGCCTCATTTATTAAAAAATGAAAATAGCGACTGAATTAATGAAAGTTTTTGGGTAGGGAAATTCTTCAACTTAATACATTATTCTGACATAGAGAAAAAATTCCTCATGAATCCTCATGAACTTCTTTTTAAAAAATGTTTAACTGTATTTAATAACAAGAATAAACTTTTTTATATTACATGAAAAATTCTGAATCATGAACGTTTATGTGATTTTTGTCCTAATGATTACCAGTAATTAAAGACCAGTTTCCAGTTTGGTTCCAAGTAGTTAAACACTGAACTGCTTTAGAGATTATAAAGTATACAGATCCTTTGGTAAAGGAAATTAGCCATATATTTTTATAGTAAAGTGAAACAAATCTTGACAAACTGTAGTTAACTTTGCATGAGCCTTTGCTTTAAAGATATTCTGGAAACTCAAGATTGCTTTGATTATTTAAAGGACCTTTCATTCTCCTGCAAATTGATTCCATTGTACACATCTATCATAGTGTGGTACTTGTTACTCTTAAAGAATTATCACCTATGCCATTCAGTCAGATCAGTCAGTGAGAACAAAAAAGCTTCAGAGAACCACAAAGAATCCTAAGAAGGTACTCTATCTGTGTGTGGGATGGATTAAACCTTGAGATTAAAATGTTCCACTGAGTTAATGCTTAAAAAAACAACTTTCCATATATCAGTCTAGAAATAAGTTCTTTTTAGATGGGGCATCAGTTTTGCATATTGCTGACAAAGGCAAATTTTATGAATTACCATTGCATTTCGATTAACTAGTTTTTTCAGGGTTTATTTAGGATGAACCTCTTAAAATAAGACTTTGATACTTTTAAAGTTGGAAATTATTGCATATAACCTGCTTTTGATCATGATTAATGAATACCCCTGCTTATATTAGTCTGAGTGGCAGATGACAGACATTTTCTTTTTGGGCATGTAGACTTGTTCTGTTAAAAAATATATGAAATGCCTTTCTGTGTTGGGTTTCATTTTTCTCTCATTTATTTTTACCAGAGGAGGTTAAGCCATTTATAATAACACTCATTAACATTGACCCATACTGGTTAGCTTATTAATAACTTCAGTCAGTCTAATAGAATGACCTAGCTCTTTGATTCTCCATGATGATGGTTATAGTCTAGAAATCATCTTCGACCTTCCTTGTCTTCTGTTTAGTGAAACAAACTGGACATCACTGTCACTCATTCTGCTAGTGGACAATGTCATTGCTTGCCATCTGTTATATAATCTTTAGTGTTTGGTGAAACAGACACCTTTTAACTTATCCTCTATTGCACTGATTCTCAGACATATAACTAGTTCTTTGCTTTTGAAGATTTTGAAAGACCTTGGGATTTTTCCCTCAGAGGAACTTGAGGTTGAATCTGACTCTGCCAGTTAATATTCAAATAACGTTTGACAGGTTATTTATAATATAAAGTTGAACTTCCTCATCTGTAAAATTGAATGAAGAATATTTACCATTTGAGTTTATTGTAAGAATCAAGTGGATACATAGATTGATAGGTACAAATGTAGATATGTATAAGATGAATAGGTAGATAGGTGATAGATATTAGTTAGCAAGATTTTATAGATACATAACAGACAGATATACAGATTACTAAGCAGATTACAGATTACTAAGCAGATAATATCTACTGTAATTATAATATCTACTGTAATTATAATATATATGATCTTATAATTGTCATTTATGTG
The DNA here is from genome assembly GCF_000164805.1 of Carlito syrichta. NCBI lineage: Eukaryota > Metazoa > Chordata > Mammalia > Primates > Tarsiidae > Carlito > Carlito syrichta. The sequence continues at coordinate 803,543 of NW_007249905.1, read as the reverse complement.
GAATTTGTAACTCACCAATGAAATACTGATTATATTTTAATTTTATTCAATTGTCTTGTAATTTAAAATAGCTTTGAATTAAATGATTTTTATGTGATTTAATGAACATAATTAGAAAAGGCCAAGCAAGTTTTAGAGAAAGTTTAAATGAAAAGTTTATTTAAGAATGTGAAAGGTTATAATGAAAATAATAGCAACCAATGAGGAAAGACCAAAAAGTAAAAAGTATAAATCACACCATGAATAATTGGAATTAGTTTTTCAAAATAAATAGGAACCCTTGACTCACAGATAGAATTGCATATTAATTACTCAATTTTGTCAGTTTTTGCATTTATTTCAGATTGTTTATATTGTTTATTTTATTAATCGTTTCAATCACTTTTATTTCAGTGTGCCATCATTGCATATTACCATGTGAGAGACACAAATGCATTGCTCTCACCTCTGTGAGAGTTAGTGATGGGCACATGGGCCTTACAAAAATAAACCTGGTAATTTAGAGAGAACATGGTTTTTGACAACGGGATGAAAGTGTGCTTCAGAGAGAGAATACTAGGAAAGCAAACAGAAGAATTATTTATTCCTGTCTACCCATTTAAAGAAGGTCTGCTAAGGAGATGGTGTTGTGGTCTGCTTTTGTCATTTTGATGTAAAACAACAAAGAAGGACACAGGTAATAGTCATAGGTAAAAGCATGATCAAAGTTGTTATCTCAGATCTGTTGATGTAGAATCCCTAATAGGTAAGTCTGGGCACATGCATTATTTGTACAAAGTTTCCAAGGTGATTCTGATGTATATCTAGGGCCCTTTTTACTTTAACACAAAAATTTCTAATGTTTTTGTAAGGTATTTCCCAGAGGAAAATTAATAAAATGAATATTAAAATATTATTTAGAAAGGAAGCATGTATTTTTAGTGAAAACATTTCCTTGCATTCTCCATATTTTGGATCACAAATACAAAAACGTCTAGTCCTATGAGAAGAATGGTCTCAAGATCTTCCTATTTAACAACTAGGAAAACTCGTTCTTTGAACAATCACTTTTTATATTTTGCAGAGACTTCAGGGCAATAAATTTGAACAGACTATTTGTGTAAATTACTGCTGCTGAGAGCAAAATTATTCATGTAAATGAGATAATTCTGAAGGGAAATTTAACTAATGTCTTCCCAGAAATCTTCAGAAATTAATGTTTCAAATAACTTTTATAAAACCAAATAGATAGATTTCATAGGATGCAGTAATTTATTTGGAATACTGTAAGAAGGGAGGAACCTTCATATTTTGACTGACACAAGAATGTCTGCAGTGGCTGGTGGTATTCGATTGATGACATTTATTTCTACTCAACCAGCCTCTTCTTTTAATATCTCCTGGAACCCTTTGCATTAAAAGGAAATCTTTCATTTGGAGACTCAAATAAGACCTGAAGGCATGGGCAACATCGCAGAGGATATAAGCACACAGATCTGTGAGTTAGAGGGAAGAAACAAAAGGAGAAGGAAGTGACCACAAGTCAGCCCCAGAGTGATGTCATCCTGAAGGAAGTCCCAGGGACCTCCTGCAGGTGCACTGGATAGAGGCAACGAGGGCAGAGAAAATACACCTGAGTCCCCTTCTTCAGAGGGTGGTGAAGTTAGTGATTCCAGCAGAGAGCTGGCTTCAACACTGGGGTATGTGGAGCTCTTCCTGTTTCAAGGGCATCTTCACTCTTACCTCCATGACTCAAGTTGTTCTTTTATCATAAAGTAGTGAGGATGTCTACAAGCCATTATTAGGAAGTCTGTATTACATGCAAATACACAAACATACAAACAAATCAGGAGTTAGAGGAGACAAGAGTAAAAAAATAGTAGATGAACACCAAATGCTCTTCACCTTCATGTGAAGTATGTATTTATACAAATGATGCAAAAACATATTCGAGTGTGTGGGTCAGGGTGGAGGGAGAGAGACTGGCAATGTACGAGGACTTTAATGTGGATACAGGGCAGAAGTTTCAGATCCAAACAGGAAATCTTCAAGTAGACATTTCATAAATATACTACTGAATATCCTTAAAAGCAAGCATTACATTTTTTCCCTCGGGTAGATCCACTTTATTTCCAAAACCACTTTTTTTTTTTAACTTACTGCAATAAATATAAGAGGGTATTATAAAGAAAATCTAAGCCGGGCTTGGTGGCTCAGCCTGTAATCCTGATCCTTTGGGAGGCTGAGGTGAGTGGATTGCATGAGCCCGCAGGTTCGAGACCCGCCTGGGCAGTGAGACCTCATCTCTACAATAAAATCAAAAAATCAGCCGGGTGTGGTAGCGCGCGCCTGTAATTCCGGCTACTCGGAAGGCTGAGGAGGAAGGATCGCAGGAGCCCATCAGGTCGAGGCTGCGGTGGCCGGGAGCGGCCCCTGCACTCCAGTCTGGGCGACAAAGTGAGACTCCAACTCAAAAAAATAAAAATAAAAATAAAATAAAGAAAATCTATGCTCATTTGGAATCAGTTAGCATTTCCCAATCATAGGCAAGGGATCTGGAATGTATGAAAGAGAATCTGTTATGATTTATCTCTTCCAACTCCTACCATTTTAACACATACACAACTGTGTTCAGTGTTATTTCATTGTTTAATGTATTTTATTTTTCTATCCATCATCATCTGAACACTTTCAGTATAGGAAAAACAAATAGAAATCCCTCTACAAATCACTTGTTAATCATTATAGAATTGAGAACGTTTTAGATCTTTTCTTTCTTTGTAGGTAAGGTAAATACTTTTTAATACTTTTATAGATTTAGTCTAGGAATTCCACAGGACACATGAAAGACATATATCCTAATGGATATCTTTGATGCTATGCTGAAGTGAGAGTAAATGTAATTTCAGGCTATGAAAAGCATTTTGAAATGATTTGAAAAACAGTGAAACTTGCCATGAAGAAATAGTCATTTACTTCTGTCAGCAAGAAAACAGCCCCTGACTACGTCTTACAGTGTTGAAACGAGTACTGTATTAAAACCAAGAAATCATTTCTAATACCTCAATGTTTTACTACCAATAACTATGACAACAGTTTCTGATTAGTGCTTGGGGCAAGGCTGACATATAAACATGACTCCTCCCAGCTGACATCAGTGGTCCATCAGGCGTTCTTCCCCACCCAGCCCAAAGAGGATCCACTGTCACACCCAATCTGTGGCTCCAAGCCGTCACTGCCAATTTATCCAAGCTGGCACATGAGATGAGACCTAGTCACCTTCCCTGTGTTAGTATATACCTTTATACGGCATATAAATTATTAAATCAGAGGGAAAAAAAGACTTTTACATTTGCAAGGTGGTGTGGCTGTTATTGACAGATCTTCCTCCTATCACATTACAGAGCACCTTCTTGAAAACTTGCTTCTTTTATCTAATCTCATTTTTTACCACATCTTGGTTCAGGAACTCTTTTGATGGATGGCTTGCAAAACAACAGGACCAAAGCAAGTTCATTTTTATCCTATGTATTGAAAGCCATTTAATTTGGCTTTTCATTGTTGTTCCCCCTCAGAGATGGAAATTTGAAGTTTCCTACATCAAATGGCAAAAATCCTCCTATTCCATAGTCATTTATTGTCACAATCACTCTTCAAATATGAGTGGTGCTCAAAAATAATAGATAGATAGATAGATAGATAGATAGATAGATAGATAGATAGATAGATAAAATTTAAAAACTAAAAAGCTGGGCGTGGTGGCCCACACCTATAATCCCAGGACTTTGGGAGGCTGAGGCAAGAAAATTGCCTGAGCCCAGGAATTTGAGACTAGCCTGGGCAAATTAGTGAGACTTTGTCTCCACAATAAAAATAAAATAAATAAATAAAAAAGCTGGGCCTGGTGACACACGGCTGTAGTTCCAGCTACTTGGAAGGCTGATGCAGAAGGATGACCTGAGTCCAGTAGGCTGAGGCTGTGATGAGCCATGAACATATAACTGCACTCCAGTTTGGGCAACAGAGTGAGACTCTGATTCAAAAAAAGAAAAAGAAAAAAGTGTTCATAAACGTGGGAGGTTTTTAGTTTGCTTTTGTTGATTTTTTTTTTTTTTCAAACTAGGAGGAACAAGAGAGATTGTATAGGCACAATTGATTCTGGTTTGGCAGGATTGGTAAATTGTCTATGAGTCTGAAAAACTTAATTTTAAAAATAGTCTTTGCCTGAATTGTTTCAATGTATCAGATTACTTTTGGATTCCTCGATGACTTGAATATCAGTGAGACAGCCTGCAGGGGTCAGTCCTTCTCAACAGAGCAGAATAGAAAGGGGGCTACAAAAAGATTCAAGGCCACAGAGGTAGAAGACCCGGCACAATAATTCCTTCAAAATTTTAATGGCCGCTAATATTTCAGTCCCATTATTAAGAATGTACAAAAAATGAGAGAATTTGTGATTAGCCAAGGTTAAAGAATCTACAAAGATCTCATGGTAAGATTTTGGTTTCTTGGAACCACTCAGAGTAGTCTCTGTTTCACTGATTGGATCTTGGCTGATGGACCTGGGCTGAAATACAAAATATGTGGGATTTTCTTTTATCTTCTGGATAGAATTATATGTGATTTAGAATTTACATACCATTCATATCATTTTTGTCCATGATGGCACAGTATTTAAATAGATATATGTTCTTAAATATTTTCTATTTGGGATTTTATCTATTCAATATTGCTAATTTACACTGAAATGCTTTAAAAATAAGACAGATTGACTATGATCAGTGGCTCATATTTGTAATCCCAGCATTTTGGGAGGCCAATGTGGGAGAATCACTTGAGCCTAGGAGTTTGAGACCTGTTTGGGCAACAGATATTAGTAAGACCTCATCTCTACCTACAAAAAAAAAATATTAGCCTGGCATGGCGGCACATGCCTGTAATTTCAGCTACTCAAGAGACAGGCAAACAGAGTACCATATATTCTCACTCATAAGCGGACCTTAAACAATTATAATACTATAAAAGGGATTGGCAGTAGTGAGAAACTGTCAGAAGAAGGGGGTGGGATTGGCAGTTGAGGGAAACTGCTAGGGGAGGGAGGGGCATACCTCATCAACAAGGGTACCTGCATAATCAATGTTTGTATACCTAACCATGATTTGTACCCCACATCTTTATAATTAAAAAAAGAGAGAGACTGAGGCAGAAGGATCATTTGAGCCTAGGAGGTCAAGGTTGCAGTGAGCCACTACACTTTAACCTGGAAGACAAAGTGAGATCCTGTCCCAAAAGAAAGAAAAAAAAAAGAATTGACAGATGGTTGAAAAGATCAATGATGGATAATAATGGATAGATATTAGCAAGTATGATAAAATGTTACTAGCACAATCAAAGTAGTGAATATACAACCATGTTTGAAAATGGCCATGATAAAATGTTGGGAAAAAAGCAAACTTTATAGATTCCAGAACAATGTATCTTTTTCTGTCAGTCAGAATTAATGATTTAGAGTTCTAAATGAATATTTTGCCATTGTTAACTTGGCAAAACTTTCTTTAAAAAGCAAATTTCAATACAATTTAAACATTCCCCCATAAACTGCTTCCATGGTATGAATCAAAGGAGTATACTTTTTAAATTTTGAGTATAATAAAGGCCAGATTCAGACTTGAAAATTTTTTAAAAATCATGATTATACTACCAAAAATTATTATTTATTTCTAATTTTCTAAAATAAAGTATGGCTATAATCAGTGAACTATCTTGATTCAATGATTTGATATGTTTATGAAATGCCTAAAATAAAAAGAGCGTCGTTCATTGAAATTAATATGCTGTTATTGATATACTACATTTAAAGGAGGCTTTAGCAGGTGAAAAGTCAATATGTAAGTCCTTAAAACATGTTAATAACCTATTTGATTATTTATACAGTATTTTAACATTGAATAGCATTTCACTATTTTAAACATCAATTATTATAAAGCACCGTTCAATGTGAAGATTGTCCAGGTTTGTCACAAAATATAAGAAAGAGGACTCCTGAAATATTGAGGTAAACATAATGTTATTAAAGTACCTGTATTTATTAATCTCAAATATTATGTCTTTGTTGTTTTAAAGGTTTTGCTCTGTTTTTAGACTTGGGGCACTTAGAGAATAATGCCAACCTGATTTCATTCTCAAGTGAGCTTTCAAGAGTTCATTAAAAGTTAAGAAGAGAACAGCATGCTCTAGGAAGCAGCTATTTTTAACAGCAACGAATTTGAATTCACCTACTTTAAGACGTTTAACTGTTTTTAGAAAATATTTCTATCAATAACTTTTAGATTAGAAGTCTATTGAGGTCACAGTTTGCTGTCTCCTGTCTCAGTAATCAGATATTTCCCTCTTCTGACTGAAGTCATAAGAACTAAATTATTTTACTTCAAGAGCAGCCGCAATAGAGAGGCAGAAAGTACAGGTTGACTCCAAAAAGCAAACAAACAAACACTCCAAAATGTTCAGTTTAATTGGAATCCACGTGTATGTAATTATGTTTTAATAGTCTGATAAATCAGTACTAAATATTCTTACCATATGAGAGCCTTGCTTTGTGGCAAGGGCTCCTTGTAAAAGGAAAAGTTTAAAATTCCATTTAAAAAAGTCCTATAACATTAGGTATAATTCTATCTCAAATTTAAATTAAAAACCAGTCACTAAAAGTAAGTTAACATCTAGTTAGTAATTCAGCTATGTCATAGACTTAATATATTTTTAATGTACTTTCTTCTATAGTGATAGTTAGTCATATTGTATATGTTTATTACAGCTAACTACTTAAAGAAATCCTGTAAAATATTGTTAAGATTGCAAAATGCATTTAAACAGAGTTATAGAAGAAAATAATGTTACATTTTTGAAATATTGTGTCTGAAACATATTACAGATCTTTTGGTTGTTCCTTTTTCTGGAGTGTTCTTTTTTCTTTTTTACTTGTCCAGTTACTCTTCACTCTTAGATGCCAACTTAATACTCATTTCCTCTAGGTCTATTATTCCAAACCTGAAGATTGACCCAGCTACATCATTTTCATCAAAATAATACCCTGTAGCACTTAATACAATGTTTACTTGTATATTTTCTCCACCAGAATTTAAACTCAAAGATTGCAGGGATTGTCATTTGCCCAATGCTTATTTACTGCTGTTTCCATCTCCCTGTGCACAGAGTAAATACTCAATATATTGGAATTCTTGACTGATGATCTTCTGATTGCCTTCTGGGCTAAGGCAGTCCTTCCACCTCAGCCTCCCAAGTAACTGGAAATACAGGCATACACCAACACATCTGCCCCCCCCCGCCCCCGAGACATGGTCTTGAATTCCTGAATTCCTGGGTCCAAGCGATTCTCTTGCCACAGCCTTGAAAATACTGGGCTTACAGGCATGAGACACTGCACCTGGCCATTGTTACAGTATAATCTTATTCTTATTTTTGGAGGAAGGGGACCACAAAGTCAAAATAGTCTCTGGCCGAGTAAGGCACAGATCAGCCCTGGCTCAAGAACAGGGTCTGTTATGTGACTGTCTCATGGATCCCCAGTGCAAAGGTTACTGCTGTGCTTTAGAATTACTAGACTATCTCCAGAAATCCATCTTTCTGTTCCTTGCTCGATCTTCAGGGCTGTTCATGCTGTTTGCTTCTCTGTGACTTGATTTTCTTGTAACACGGGGGAACCCCCAAAACTGGAATTTATTTGTTAAAAAATTGTATGTTTGTTCTTACACACTTAAATTTCAGTCACCTTCAAAGTACTCTCCATTCAATGGAATACGCCTACTGAGATGCTTTTTTCACTGCTTAAAACAGTTTTTGATCGCATCATTTTTTAAACCTTTTAGTGCTTCTATCATTTTTGTTTCACCTCTTCCCCATTGGCAAAATGTTTCCCTCTGAGGCCTTTTTTTCATCTGGGAAGCACACACAAAAAAGTCTCTTGAGATGACATTGGGTGAATAGGGAGGGTGGGGCACAGAGGTCATGCCGTTTTTTGGTCAAAAGCTGCTGAACACTCAGCGTAGTGTGGGCAGTGCACTCATAGGTCACCCATCATGAAATGGGCAAATATGTTGAAAGAATCTCCAAAAAAAATTCACTGAAGCTGAATGCAGCCTTTCACAACGCTAGCTGGTACACTGATCCCAGTGGGTTCCTAGAAAACTTACGTAGCAGGGGGAACCTGTACTACAAGCGGCCCACCCTCCAAAAGATAATTTCAGGGTTTTTTTTTTTAATCCCCCTTCATATGTCTGCTTACCCACCCTCTTGCAGGATCTCAGCCTCTGGGGCTCTTTGACTTCCCTGTAAGATCTCCAGAATTATCTGACCTGGTCTAATTGTCCTTCCATATGCCTGGCTGTCCCTCTTGAGTCCCTGAGCACTGACTGGTTCTCTCATCAGAGTGGAGGTGGGGAGTCATAATCACTGACCTCTTAACAGTCCTCAGATTACTGGGTTCTTTCTAAAAATAATTCACTCAATTTTATTTTCCTATTTCCTGCATATTATGATGAGAATGAATTGATGAATTTATTTTTAGTAAGAACAAATATTATTTCTCAATGGTTTACAAGTGTAATTATTTGATTAGTCTTACGCATGCAGGAAACCACATTTTATTTTTTTATTTTTTATTTTATTTTATTTTTTTTGAGTTGGAGTCTCACTCTGTCACCCAGAGTGGAGTGCAGTGGCCGCTCTCAGCCACCGCAGCCTCGACCTGCTGGGGTCCGGCGATCCTTCCACCTCAGCCTTCCAAATAGCCGGAATTACAGGCATGCGCTACCACGTCCAGCTGATTCTTTTTTTTTTTTTTTTTTTTGATTTATTGTAGAGATGAGGTCTCGCCAAGTTTTCCGGGCGGGTCTCGAACCCGTGGACTCAGGAAATTCACTCACCTCAGCCTCCCAAGGCGTGGGATTACAGGCTGAGCCACCTCGGCTAGGAAACCATATTTTAATCTTTAGTCCATTTGACTGGATTTTGTTTATTGAACGTTAAATGGAAACAAAAGACACATAAGTAAAAGTAAACTCATTTGTTTTTCACTGAGAATGATTTTTTATGCTAAATTATTTTTTATATTCAACACACACACATACACACACACACAGATACACACAAGTGATTTTACCTTACTATAACAGAAAATATTTACCTAAAAGAGTTTCTTAAGGTATTTGGGAAAATGTACACATACTGCTAGGAAGAAACATATCTTACAGCACAACAATCCAAGAAGATGTGATAGTCTCAAGTTCTACCTGTTTCAAGACCAATCCACACAAAAACAAAAAGATGACATCTTAATCTGTTTGTGTGTGTGTGTGTCCCTTATATAGTCATAGTCAGCAAATCTTTCATCAGAAAATATCTTAATTATACTTGACTATTTATGAGTATATATACCACGTTATATGTGCCCTGGAAAAAATTATTACAACTCCCTGTAGTAATACAAACATTTAATTAGTGCTTAATAAGTCCCAGACTTATTCTCGGAGCTTAACTTGCACATCTCATACTATACACCAACAAAACATATCATAATCTCCATCACACACATGTGGATTTAATGAGCAGATACTAAGTAACTTGCCCAAAGCCACACGGTTGATAAACAACAGAGTACAGGCCATCTGGCTCAGAGCCCAACCTCAAGCAACACCACCCGATATGCAGATGTACAATGTGTGCTGGGCACATGCAGCCCCTGCCACCATTCACAATGAGCTTCTCTTCCTCAGAGGTGAGGTAGTAAAATGTTATGTTCACCAAAATAATTCTGCTTTAATCATATGCCATATCTTTTATGGCCTGTTGAGGTATTTCTTCTCTCACAGCTCTCTCCAAGCCCAGTTCCCTCATTTCTGGGCCACAGTTGTAGCAGTGACTTCAGGCCTCTAAGCTCCAGACCCTGTGATACTCCTTCCCTTTGCTCCTTCGAGGGTCATAAGAGCTCATCATTGTTGCTAGTGATGAGACTCTCTCTGTGACCAAAGGGCAGTCAGGCTCTTCTGAATACTTTTCTCCACCACATCTGGACCTCTGGACTTGTGTGTCCATCTTTGCATCATCCAGTTTTAGCAAAAATCCTGATAAGTCAGTTTAGAGAGAACTCCCCCCCCCCAATATTTAATCGATGTTTATATCTGATGCACTTCTCCATCTGCCACCATCCTCCAAGTGATGTGAGGTCACCCTGGCCTGCCTTCAGCAAGAGTCCCATCAAGTTGGTTTCATCAGAATCCCCCATTCTCTTGATGTTTTCTCTTAGTAATTTTCCATCCATTTACCCCCCCAGTCTGCTCCTTTGCAGTAAATCCTCACTTGTCTATGCTGTGTTCAGAACTGAGTCCAGTTATATACCCAGATCTCTTACCCCCATTGCAATAAAGTTGCTGAATGAAATCTGTTTGCCACAGTCCAGCTCAGTTATTTCTTTAACATTAGTCCCTGAGTGCTTCTCCATCTCAGGTTAGCCCTTTTATCCCTACTCTTGCCTCTAGATAACCCCTTCATTAAACCCTCTTCAGGTAAACATGCCCATCTGAGGCCAGGCAGGACACTAACTGATATAGAGTGAGACCTAGAATTAGAAACCTACACCGTTTGACTTCATCATGATTCTTCAAGCAAACACACATATATATTTAAAAGGAAAGGAGGAGGGAACACTGGGATTAGGTTGCTCCCTTTCAAGAAGACTCAAATCCTAATCTGTACTAGAATAACTTTTGGAGAAGGGTGACCATGAGCATACTACTACACTCCAACCTGAGCAACAGAGACCCTGTCTAAATACAAAAGAGACGAGAAATATAACCTAGGCTAGATTACTTTCATATTACATTCATGTTTCTCCTTCTGATTTTATAAGAAATTAAAACATTTTCCCCAAGCCCCCTAAATTTAGTGTCCAAGTCCTAGGCCCATGTCTCCTCTGTCAGGGGCTTACTCGGCCTTGACTTTGTCTTTCTTGAGATCATTCCTGTTTCCTGTACTCATGAAATCCCTACCTAGAAAAATAACATTCTCTAATGCAGTTTCCTAAAGGAAGCCAGTTTATGGATATTTACCATCTGTACAATTAGCATAAGTTTGGAACATCTCACATTGTTAGATTTTTAGGAAACAAAAACCCAAAGACATCTAATTAAAGTGGTCTAGCATTTAAAACAGCCTAACCACTGACATCAGTGCTGAATTTTTTTTTAAAATATTTTCAATTATCTCAAGAATAGCTAATTAAGAACAAGACAATATCTTACTCTTGATACATATTGGATCTGAAACTTAATTTGATTTCACTTTTAAAATAGTGTTATCTTACTGAAAATTAGTATTTCATACTCACAAATAGTATTTTATGAAATTCTGAAATGGTGCTTTTTTATAACTTGATCAATGTCAATGCCTATTATTAATTTGTACTTAATGTCATGTTTTTTCCTTAATAACATTGAAATCAGAAAAAAAAATCTCTCTTGGCACATATACTAGGGTTTTGATGAAAGGAAATGCATTCCTCATGCTCTCTTTGAGTAAGAATTTGCTTAAAATGTAGGTTGTTCTACTATAAAACTCAATGCTCTGGACATTTTGAACCTTTTGCTTCATTAACTGCATTCATTCTGGAATACCTTTCAATTTAAAACAGAAGATAATTGTAATACCTTGAAGCAAATGAGATGTTATTGCAATAATTAAATCCAGAATGAGATGCAAATACTTTAGACCTGCTGCTGTTTCAGCTAGTTAATGGGAAATAGCATTTCCATTGGTCACACTGATTTCCTTCTTTTCCAGTTGAGATGGAGTACTGCATACTAATCGTATTCTAATGTATTTTGCAAGACATAAAATGTGTACTAAGCTCTATCACACAGTTTTAAATTAATTTAACGTCGCAAAAATTATAATAATTATATGACACAATACTTTCATCCCATACAAGAAGGCATCAGACTTAAGAAAATAATTTTACATAACAATAAGATTACTTGAATGCTAGGTACGTGTTTTTCCACTAATGAATTTGCTGATGGAATCAGGGGGCTTTTTATTAGTGTTCTCAAGCTTCAGAAACTTTCAGTGTTCAACTGTGCCTCACCATTTTGGCTGTAGGTGTGGATCCTTATGACCAGGTCGGGTGTGTGGGTGGCCATACTGAGAGGAGAAAGCCACTATTTTCTCTAAATAGTGTGATGTTTTTCTTGAGGGAATTTCATTTTCATCAAGGACCCAGCTCGCATATTAAAATATTAAACTGGAATATCTTATTTGTGTCAAGTTACATATAAAAAAGAAATTTCTGTTTATAGAAATGACCTAAATATAATATTTCTCTTGAAGAGCAACTTCTAGCCAACAGAGTTGTTCTTTGACAAAGATCACTCTACTCTTCTGTGTCTGAGAAGCTGAAAACCACTGTGTTTCTTACTGTCTCTCATTTTAGCCCTTGTTTGTCTCCTCACAGCTCTTTTCCCTCTGTCTTTAAGTCTTACTTTAATAATAATGGTAGTAACAATGATGATGATAGCTGACACATGTTGACACTCACAGAGCACAAGCCAGGTGCTAGAAACTGCTTCATAGTTTGAAGATTACAGCACTTAATTTTCACAAGGAATGTATAGTGGATGCTCTTACTGTCTGCATTTCATAAGCAAAAAACCTGAAGCACCAGTGGTGGAGTGATCTAACTGAGGGCCTACAGCTAGTGTGTGTACAGCAAATGTGAACCTTGATGGTCCAGCTCCAGACCATATGTCCGTAACTTCTCCCACATCAAAGGGCCGCAGGGCTGGACAGGGAAACTGAGGGGACAGAGCAATCAAAGATGTATAAAATGCTTTTGAAAAACATTCCAAATATAACTTTTAACACCAGCGCTTTGCAGAAGAATAATTCCCTGGAAGCCCTTTTCATCCTCTGATTCTTGTATGATAGTAAATATTTCCACTCAAGGGAAAATAAATCATTATATAAAAAGACACTTGCACCCATGTGTTTATTGCAGCACTGTTCACAATAGCAAAGTCTTGAAACCAGCCTATGTGCATTCAACAGTTGACTGGATAAAGAAAGTGGGATACATTTACATCATGGAATATTACACAGCCAAAAAAAAAAAAAGATAGAACAGAACTGTGTCCTTTACAGCAGCATGGATAAAGCTGTAGGTCTTTATCCTAACTGAAATAATTTAGGAACAAAAACATTAAATACCACATGTTCTTGCTGTATATGGGAGTTAGACAATGAATACGCATGGACATAATAGAAAGAATAGACACCAGGGATACTAAGACGGGACAGGAGAGAAAGATACCTATTGGATACCATGTTTGCTCTTTGGGGCATGGGATCACCAGAAGCCCCTACCAGTACACAATATGCTCATGCAACACACATTCACTTGTATCCCCTGAATCTATGTGAAATAAATAAAATAAAATAACATCTAAATAGAAATAGATAGATAATAACGTCTAAATAGAGGTAGAAGATAGATAGATAGATAGATAGATAGATAGATAGATAGATAGATAGATAGATAGATAAAATGCTCTCATTACATCGCCTGTGCTGTGGGTTTCCCTGTCAGTTCCTCAGCTCACCACCACTCTCCCACCTGTTCTGCCCCAGCTGTCGTTTTGCTGGTTCTCCGTCTCCTGCTTCTGTCCCTATTGTCACTTTTTGTATTGACTTGATGATGCTTAATGACAACTGCGATCTGTTATTTGGGTTCTTTGGTTCCTCTCCGGGTTGCTGACATACTTTTGCTGGGGGTTTAAAGAAGAGCCAGCTTCTTCTCTGTTTCTTAAAACCTCTACACTATTTTTTTAACATATCTAGTTTTAGGTAGAAACTTCCCTCCTCCTGCCACAAAGACCTTTGGGAAGAGAACTGGAATCAGCACCGGTGCACCACTCTAAACTCTGTAGGTTGCATGTCCACCCGACGTTTCTTCAGGGGGATTCCTTTGCAGAAAGCATTGATGATTAAAGAACAGCCCTGATTTCAGAGCCTTAGATTTGGGGATAATTATTAGCCCTGTGTTTCCCATCATGTCTGTACCTTAAATTCAGCTGGTTGGTCTTCATGAACACTAAGCTTTAGGAGGTGTGGATTCGCCGTTTCAAATCTCCCTGAAGGCTAGACTCCCACGGTTGTTTTCTTTTTGGGACCCCTTTTCTTTCTTCTTTCATTTCTTGAAATAATCAAAAGACTTTGGTGAGGGAAAGTTCCCTTTAAAAGGGACACACACAAAAAAAGTTCTTATTCGTTTTTGCCCTTCAAACTTCACTGTGAAATTAACCCCAGCAAGTCTCCATTGTGTGTCAGGACATTCTTTGTTTTGCTACCCAGGCCAAGTCTTTCCCTGCTGGGTCTCTGCATCCTCATGAAACGAGGGCAATTGATGCTATCTTTATCTTTCCAGATCCTGGATTCATAAGCCAAGACCTTATTTCTTTCCTCCCACTAAGAGCATGACCTGCTTGTATTTTTCTCTTCTCCCTTTTACAGTTCTTATAACCTTTCTTTGTCTTGGATTCCTTTCCCCTCTGGAATGCTGGTGAACTGTTTGAGATTTCGAACCCTTATTTTACAGTACAGTTGTTAAAAAGTTTCCTGTGAATTTCGTTCACAGGAAAGTAAACAGAATTTATGAAAGTTGCAAATATTGAGAATTATGGAATAACCAGAAAAAAATTATATGCCACAGTCCTCTTAAGTCTTAATTCAAAATGAAAAAAGAGCTAGATTTGCTTTCTAGTATTCCCTGAAACTGTGCCTGACTTTCTGCGTGGGTGTTCCCTGCCAGCATCTGATTTTAATCTGGGGACTCAGCCAGTCCAACAAAGCTGATGACATTTTAGCTGCAGGAAAAGTGAGGTTGACTTGACTGCTGGGTCTGCTGTTAGCTCATCCTCTCCAAAGAGTGCGTGCTGGTCCACTTCTCTTTTCATCCTCTAGACATTTGACTGACTCATTCATGTTCTTGCTTCAATTACCACCCAATTTATATCTGCACAGTTAGTCATCACACAACTCAAAGAAACATGTTTCGTACTCCTTAGCAGGATAAGCCTCATTAGCATGAAAAATTCTTGAAAGCCAAGCACTGTGTTGGTGAATTTTGTTGGGAAGGCATAGTTTTAATGGGAACATATCTTAAACATTCTCTCTGTTCTTAGCTTGAAATATTAGGCTATGGAAACAAAAAGATAACTCCAGGGTAAATATTCTTAAAAAGTAAGTATTAAGGCTCCAAAAATAATGACTGAGGGCACAAATATTATGAATAAATGTATTGGTTTTCAAAGGGCACTAAAATTTTTATGAAACAGAAGTGGAGCAGAGGCTTAATTTATGTGTGGAACATCATTTTGCAACTTATCTGAGTTCAGCAGAGATAAAAGTTGTTTCATAAATAAAGAGGTGGCAGTTTTTGGTGACTGTGAATGAGAAGGCAAAGAGCATAGCTATATTAGCAGTTTGGTCTTGATCTACACCACAGGCATTTCAATAGCTACTATTTCAAATTCATTTTCAGCTCATTTTTTAAAAATTTTATGGTTTTGCATCTAACACTAGAATGCGAATGTGAATTTTTGCCTCTAGCATGTTTCATTCCTACCTTGCCAAAATCAGTAGAAATCCGTATTCTTCTAATATGACATTGTATTTTTCAGAAATCAGGAGGAGAAAGGATGTATGCATAAAAAGAGAGGGTCTGAAAAGACGTCTTGTGAAATGAAGGGTAAAGATAGAGAAATGGTGAAACTACAGGAGAAAGTACTAGAAAAAGAGACACACTGGAGAGACAAGGAAAAAACAGAGGAAAACAGTTCAGTTGATTTTGGTCTTGGATGTTTAGACCAGCTGAATGACTTTTGCTTTTGCCTGTTTCCTTGGGGTAATAAACACTCTCAGTTGTTATCACTGTTAACTTGGAATACTTACTGTTTCATGGTTAAGAACACTTCTTTCGCCAGGCTCGATGGCTCAGCCTGTAATCCCGCGCCTTTCGGAGACTGAGGTGAGTGAATTGCCTGAGCCCGAGGCTTCGAGACCCGCCTGGGCAACTTGGTGAGACCTCATCTCTACAATAAATCAAAATGAACCGGTTGTGGTAGCGCGCGCCTGTAGTTCCAGCTACTTGGAAGGCTGAGGCAGAAGGATCGCTGGAGCCCAGCAGGTCAAGGCTGCGGTGGCTGGGAGCGGCCCACTGCACTCCAGTCTGGGTGATAGAGTGAGACACCAACTCAAAAAAAATAAAAGAACACTCCTTTCTGGCTCAGAAGTAGCTTGATAACTTTAATTTTCAGAGTTCCAAGTTTTGGTGTTTTCTTTGTTAAATAAATCTTATTGAGTACTACTCATTTTGCTAGTGGATTAAATAATCCCTAGATTTTGGTCAATCTAGGATGAATGTGTAAATAAATGCTTCTGACATTCACATCCTGGCAGCGGTTTCTTCATTTATTTATTTTGGATGATCAAGGCTACCTTGTACCGAAATAGCTGAAGGTTGTACTTTGAATCAGCAGATATTTTTTTACTTCTCAGTCTTTTCTTTCAAATCAGACTCAGGTTCATGGTCTAATTAGGATAGCATATGGTGTGAACAACAATAACAAAATGACGCCACGATGGGAACAAAAAGGCTGAAAGATAAATGCATTAGGCACTTTTCCACAGTTTTCAATTTCTGCGAGCAGATCATTCTGAGTCAGCTCATCAGAGTGTTCACCACTTGTCTGCTGCTCTCACTGCACACATGCTACTTCCTATCTGGAAGGTTTCAGCTTCCCTCTGTCCTGGTTTCCTGGAGTTATCGCCTTTTTGTTCTTAGGAATATTTAACATGATAGCAAAATCCTTCCCAGACTGACTGTCGAGGCTATTCTGTCCACTGGGTCTTGGTCTCTGCCTCTGTCACTGCCTCTCAGTCCCTTTCTCTATCTGTTGCTTTCCGGACCAAGTGGAAATTTCTGAACTCCACCTTAACATTTTTATTTGCCTTTCCAAGTTTACTTACACTCTCATTTCCCACTGTGATTCCTCCATTTTGCCTCTACATTAGATCCTCCTACTCGTTGGTGTCTTTTCTGTAAACTGAGTACTGCAAGGGTAACAGAGAGCACTATTCTCCTTCAGTTATTCACATCTCTCTGTCTCTGTCTCTGTCTCTCTCTCTCTCTCTTTCTCTGTCTGTCTCTGTCTCTGTCTCTCCCTGTTTTATTTTTATTTGTTTACTTTTAAGAGACAAGGTCTCACTCTGTCATCCAGGCTGGAATACAGTGGCAGGATCATGGTTCACTATTATAGCCTTGACCTCCTGGGCTCAAATGATCCTCCCACCTCTACTTCCTGAGTAGCTGGTACTATAGGTGCAGGCCACCACACCCAGCTATTTTTTTAAAAAAATTTCTTTATTTGTAGAGACAGGGTCTTTTTATGTTGCCCAGGTTAATCCCAAACTCCTGTCCTCAGAGATCCTCCTGTCTTGGCCTCCCAAAGTACTTACAATTACAAGTATGAGCCACCATGCCCAGCCAATAATATACTTTGATATGTTATGCATTTGAAATATCTATGATATATTTTACATAAAAACAACAATACAGACTAATTTCTATTCATTGGAAGGACAGTGAATACTTGCTAACTGATGTTCTATATTAGTATTACTTGGCAAAATACAATTTAAGCACTTTGTACCCATGTTTTTAACTATAAAATCTAAACTGTTAAATGCTTGGGAATTTATTAAAAACTCTTCATACTTTGGTGGTGTCAATTTGTATTTCAGACTCAGTTTCTTTTTTTAACTTTTTTAAAAAAAATTTTAAAGATGTGGGGTACAATTCAGGATTAGTTATACAAATGTTTGATATGCAAGTACCCTTGTTGATGAAGTGTGCCTCCCCTTCCCCAGGCAGACTCCCATTACTGCCAATTCCGCTTTCCCACCCACCTCCCAGCAATTTCCCACTACTGCCAATCCTTTTCTTATAGTATTATGAAAATTGTCAAGGTCCGCTTATGAGTGAGAACGTGTGATACTCAGGTCTTTGTTTCTGTGAAAGATCACTCAGTATTATAGACTCTAAATCCGTCCAGGTTGCTTTGAATTTCATGATTCTGTTCTTCTTTATGGCTGCATAATATTCCATCATGTTTATGTACCATATTTTTTTTTTATCCAGTCCTCTTTTGATGGGCAGCACGGTTGGTTCTATGTTCTTGCTACTGTGAACAATGCTGTGATAAACAAACATGTGTAGGTATCGTTTTTATAGAGTGATTTCAGTTCTTCCCAGTAGGGTGATTGCAGGGCTGTATGGAAGGTCAATTTTTAGATCTTTTAGGAATCTCCACAGTGTTTTTCACAGAGGCTGTACAGTTTACACTCCCACCAACAGTGTAAAAGTGTTACCTTTTTGCTGCATCCTCTCCAGCATCTGTTGTTTTCTGAGTTATTGATGATGGCCATCCTGACTGGAGTTAGGTGGTATCTCAGTGTAGTTTTAATTTGCATTTCTTTGATGACTAGTGAGGCTGAGCATTTTTTTCATGTATCTGTTGGCTGCTCATATGTCTTCTTTTGGGAAGTGTCTTTTCATATGTTTTGCCCACTTTGTAAAGGGACTGCTTGTTTTCTTATTTTCGGCATGTTTGAATTCCTTGTAGTTCCTAGATGTTAGGCCTTTGTCAGACAGAGAGTTGGCAGATAATTTTTCCAGTCTGTGGGCTGTCTCCCCGCTCTCTTGATGGTTTCTTCGGCTTTGCAGAAACTTGTCAGTTTGATGAGTTCTCACTTGTCTGTGTTATCTCTTATGGTATGGGCACGTGGGGTTTTGATCAGGATTTGGTTGCCAGGTCCAATTTCTATAAGGGTGTCTCCTGCATTCAGACTCAATTTCTGATCATTTTTTGAATTTCAAAAAAATTACTACTTGCATGTTATTTTCAAAATTAGTTGAGCATTCAGCAGGGCAGTCTGTTGATAACATAAGCAACATTTCAATTAAAAATATATATAAAAGATAACATATGCAAAACAATAAGTAGATTTTTAATTATGCAAATAATTTTTGTCAAAAGATTATTGCACAAATGGCATTTTTTATTTTGCTCAAGACATATGGCACGATTGTTGTGTTTACAGAACTTGATCATCAGATGGTAAAGGTAAGCTGACTGATGTGCAGGTGTGCACTAACTATACCCAGTCTCATCAATTTATTTTACCTAATAGCCAATCTGGAAAATAATGATGGAAAACACTGAGCAGGTTGAAAAGCACAGCTTGCTTGTATATCCTGCATACCACAAAACAACTGGCACATTGAAAACTTGTGTTAATTGTGTATTTAAATTAAAATGTACATGTAATCAGGATAAAGGAAAAATTACTGACGAGTTTATACAATGGCGGGCTTGTGAGAGATTACATTTTGTAATTTAATCTAGAGTACCTTTTAGGAATAGCAGAGATTCATTTTCAAGAGATAGGGAAATATAAAAGATGCCTGTTTATTTTTTCATCTTAAAATGTGTGCTATTATAATGTAAATGTTTAAAAATACATAGACTTTGGATTAGATCTGAATTTCTTTTTCTTTTCTGACACTTCCAGTTTTGTAATCCTTGGAAAGTCACTTCTCAGAGATTGAGGATTCTCCTCTGTAAAATAAGGTTAATATGACCCGAGCCACATCTGAGGTTGTAAGAGGAATCAAGTGAGTTAATGCACAGGTTTACTACC
Organism: Carlito syrichta; assembly: GCF_000164805.1. Taxonomy (NCBI): domain Eukaryota; kingdom Metazoa; phylum Chordata; class Mammalia; order Primates; family Tarsiidae; genus Carlito; species Carlito syrichta. Next base: position 783,740 of record NW_007249905.1, on the reverse strand, counting down.
AAAGAACACTCATCATGGTAGCTGTCTTTCTCATCACTCAAGTTTTGCATTAAAAATTGTTTTTTATTTATGACAAAGCACAAAAGACCTTGAGGTTCTTTATTTCAAGGCAAAGGGCAGATAGCAGGGCAAATTGTAGTCTGATTTTAAAAATTGAAATGTGCTTTAATATTAATAATTGTTATGGTTCTATATATTGAAATTGCATCAGAAACTGAACAGGTCACTGGGAAGTGTGGGTTTTCTATGATTCTTTAGTTGGAAGCTCCCCAGATTCTAGTACGTAATCCACACTTCATTTTTGTTTTCCTCTTCTATGCCTTCCCCATTACAGGGGCTTGCACAAAAGTAAACTTTCTAAAATTATCAATATCAACTCTTTGTTAGATCTCTTCATTTACTTTTCCTGTGTGCCTTTCTCACTGATATTAGATTCTTTTATCATCAATGAGTAACTGAGGATTGGAGAAGGGGATGCCTTTTCCAGTCATGAGACCCCCACTAGAGCGAAGGTGCTTCTCTTGCATAACCTGCTTTCCTGTTTTCTCAGGAATCTTCTAGGCTATTTCAATGATTGCTATTTGTTCACATTTCCAAATTTCTACATAGAAGGAAAGAAACTTTGCTAAGTTGTGAACAGCTAATATACTTTGTTTTCAGCATTTTTCCGGGTGTTATACGGACATCATGTTAATTCTCAATGTGACTCTATAAACTAGACATTTTATTACCCCTTGTATCTATTAGGATACTATTAGCTGTAATTAAGAGTAAATAATTAAACTCACAGTAGCATAATAAAAAAGGAAGCTATTTTGCATGTCAGGATGACAAAAAGTAAAAACAGGAATGATTACTGGGTCCCCATCCTGCAGGACCCCTGTGGGACAGGTGAGTTGGGATACCTGTATGTTAGGTTAGGGGGCTGCTGACAAGCCCCCCTGGGCTTTAACCTGTGTAAATCCCAACTAAGTGCTGAGGCTGAGCATTTTACTTATACTATCTTATCAGGATCGGTATTATCTAGATTAAATAAAGAAACTGAGGTTCAGCTATGTCAAATGAGTGGTTCAGAGTTATGCAGATCATAATTGCTACACTGGGCATTCAAATTCCAGTTTTACTAATATAGAATCATACAGTCCTTAGTGACCACACCATTTTTCTTCCATGTAAATGCTTTGGAAATACCTGGAATAGATCCATTCATTCATCTGTTTCAATTAAACTATAGGATAGATTTTCCAGTACTCATTTTATGTGGAAATTTATTTGCTCTTCATCTGGACAATATGTAGAAGCACAATCTTTTCAGCATGTCCATGCTCATGAAAACACCTTGAAGATATTAAAAATTCTCTAAGGTTGTGCATCCTTGTTTCACTGGTTCTATAATGTAGACTGCATTTTCCATACTTATTTGTACGTGCTCACCTGGGCATCATAGCTTAGTTTGGTTTCTTTTCCAGAGGTGTGGAGGTGCCAGATCACACCAGCTCATAGAGCATGGCTTCACAACTCTGCTTTTGGTGCGATCATATTCCTGGTTTGAAGTCACCGGTGGCAGAGTATTTACACCACAGAAATGGACAAACATGACCATTGAGAGCTGCCTCCCCCCTTGTCCATCTCTCACCTTCTCCCACCACAGGAGAGTCTATTGTCAAACTTTTTTTAGTTCATCCCTGCTCTCAGCTATTTTCCTAGGAACCTTGCTGACTATTTGGGAGATTTTGAAAGAGTCTGCATCTAGGCAAAATAATTTATCCTGCTGTTCCCTAGAGATAAGCTCTGACTTTTAGAAATGATTTACTTTCTCTGAGCCTGCAAACTTAAGATTCAAATATTTTTCTTTATTATAGGATTTATTAATTTTTCTCATGCTCTTTATTTCCATGAAGAGACTTGTGATGAAGCTGGCTTTCTTCATTTCTCTCTTAGGTACTTATCTTTCTACATGGAATATCCAGCAGCTTTCAAGTTTTACTCAAGAATGTTTTGTTTGAAATGTCCCTCTTTATCAAAAGGTTCCACTACATTTTATAACATATTTATAAGTAAATTGCTTCAATTTGCCATGGGCAACCTTTCAATAAAAGACAATTTTTAAGGGAAATTTTTACTTCTGCCATATCAACAGTTTTAAATGTTAAACATGCACAGCTCTTATGAAGGTCCTTACAGCTATAGATCTACACATAATTCACAGCATTTTATAATAATTCCAAATTTAGAACCACATTATACATGCTAATATATCCAATTCAAATTACACTCAATAAAATCCCTGGCATTAAAAATGATATATTCTAGAATCCCACATCATAGCAAATTGTGGTCTAAAAATGTCTTAGATATCCAAAATGATGAAAATGAAAGTTATTTTATAAAACAGTCTTCCTAAATGGGGAAAATAAAAATGAGTGTTAGTGTAGATAAGTGCAAGGTAATGCATTTAGAGAAAAATTATTCTGCTTAACAAGGCAGTTGGTTCCAAGGACTCTCCTGTACTGGAAAAGAACTGAAGTGTCCAGTTTTTTTTATTTTTTATTTTTTAATAATTTGATGTACTTCTGTTGGTCTTCACATCACTGGCCATATTTAGCAAACATAAAAGTTAACCTACGATTTTCATATATTTTGTAAATTAATAAACCCTTATTGTCTGTCATGTTATGTAAATTTCATTAATGTGTCTCAGGGAAGAAATCTGAAGAAATTTTATTGTACAGATGATTTGATCAAGAAAATGCGAGGACAGAATGTGAATAAATAAAAGAAGCTGTCTATTTTATTACAGAAATCTGAGGCTTGAGGAGGTAATAATTGAAATGTAACAACCCATCGTTACAATGATATGATGAACCCGAGTTAGTCAATGAGTTGCAATAGGTTAGAATGAGCAGAAACTTCTTGAAATCACATTAAATGGTGGATAGAAAACTTCTGGAACCTTTTTCTTGAAGAAGGGATAAAGTTTGAAAATCGGCTCAAAACTAATTCTAAGACTGTTCAGCCTGTCTTAAAAGGCTAGTCTGTTTTAAATGTTAAAACTGTTTAGCCTGTTTTAAATTATTAAGGAAATGTATTCATGTATGTCAGTGGTTTCAAATGTTGGTGTACTTAGAATCACAGCAATGTTTGTTCAAAATGGAGATATCTAACTTCTACCACAGATCAACGAATCAGAATTGTTGGTCATTGGGGCCCAGGATTCTTAATTTTGACAAATACCAGAGATGAACCACTTAGAGAAATACTTCTCTTTGTTGAAGTTAAGAAAGCACATCCTGGTATACTTTTAGAAAGCATGACTGTGTCCTGCTAATATACGTTCTCGTGCCTCTGTCAGCTCCAGTTACAATGATCCACCTCTGACTCGTTGAACAAGTCCTATGTCATTAAGTCTTTTGTGTCTTCCCAAGATAATCCCTCTTGCTGAAATCCCTTCTCTCTATTTTTATGGATTGAGGTCATATTCATTTTTCAAGACCCATTTTACGTCTCACTTCTTCTGGGAAATCTTCCTCAGCTCACTCAGTCAAAATCTCTCTCTCAACCCTGTGTTTCCATAAGACTGTGAACATAGAGCATTTATCACATTGTACCTTGTACCTATATGGAGTTCATTTACCCATTATGTAAGTGCTTGTCCATCCACTAGAAGAGAGTTTGGCAAATTATTGTCTGCAGGCAAAATCTGGGCCACTGCCTGTTTTGTAAATAATGTCTTTTGGGAACAATGCCATGTCCATCTGATTACACACCATTTAAGGCTGCCTTTGCTCTCTAACAGGGAGTTGAGTGGTGGTGACAGGGATGAATGGTCTTCAAAGGCTAAAAGATGTGCCATCTATTTCTTTAGAGTTTGCCATCCTCATTATACATTAGTACTTAATACTATGTTATATTAGTACTGAGTACTCGTGTTGTATTAAATACTCATTATACATTAGGACTTAATAAAATGTTACAGCCGGGCTTGGTGGCTCAGCCTGTAATCCCGCGCCTTTGGGAGGCTGAAGTGAATGGATTGCCTGAGCCCGCGGGTTCGAGACCTGCCCGGGCAGACGAGACCTCATCTCTACAATAAATAAAAAATTAGCCGGGCGTGGTAGCGCGCCCCTCTAATTCCGGCTACTCGGAAGGCTGAGGTGGAAGGATCGCCAGAGCCCAGCAGATCGAGGCTGCCGTGGCCGGGAGCGGCCACTGCACTCCAGTCTGGGCGACAGAGTGAGACTCCAACTCAAAAAATAAATAAATAAATAAAATGTTGCATGGGTACTGAACACAATATCTTGTAGAGATTTGATATTCTCTAAATTATATAAAATAAATGGTGAAAGGATTTAGAATGAATTATATATGAGAAATATATGTTTATTATGCCAGCAGGAGAGATATAAACTCTTTTTCCAGTCCTGCCTTAGCTGGTTTTTAAGGCCCTGATGTTATTTAGTGCTCCAGTAGACCTTCCTCTGATGACAGAAAGTGTTCTATCTCTATGCTGTCCAATGCAGTAGCCACCAGGCCATGGCTCTGGGGCACTTAACATGTGACTAGTGTGACTGAATCATTGAATTTTAATTTTATTGAATTTTAATTAATACAATTTAATTAAAATATTGTAGCTAGTGGCTACCATTTTGGACTATGTATATAAAGGCAAAAGTAGTAGTCACACCTAAAGACAAACATCATGCAATTAGAGTGAGAAGGAGAAAGCAATTAATGTAATTTAAATCATGTTGTAAAATCTGTAAGAGAGCTCTGATGCCTCTGTTAATAGTTACGCTTTGAAAAATACTGTATGTTATCCTTGTTTGTATTTTGGCTAAGTACTCTCAACATTTGTGAATGTGAAGACTTTAGAAGACAATTCCAAAAAAGTAGACTAAAATTCTTACAGATATTGTTTCTGTTCTCATATTCTCATTTTTTGTTTGTTTGTTTCTCTCAAGTCTTTGGGACTCAGGAAACCTTCTTTTCATGGTCGTTTCACATTCTTTGATGAATTGGCCTCCATTCGAAGAGTAAGTGATGCCAAAATAAAGTGAAAGAAGGAAATGAGAGACACCTGTGGATCACCTAGGTCTTCCCCCACAAGAGCGTGTGTGCTGAGGCTGGGCAGGCAGCTGGGACAAGGACTGGAGGGAAGAACCGGAGAGATTGACTGAGGTGGTGGGTGCATTGTCACCAGGAGTAAAGACTTGGGGGCCTTCGTGTTCCAGTTTATTTAGGTTGTTATCATTGCTCCACTTGTCTTTAGTGAAATTTAATTAAACTTCCTTGTGCACATGAACATATTTGGTAAGAATCCCACAGCTGTGGAAGAAATGCAAATTCAAGGAGTCAATTATGAATTGAAATGCTTAAGCCTATATATAGACCTGCTTTGGGGCAAGAATAGAGACCTAGCTAGCATATGATGAAACAAAGTAGCTATTCTGGAAGTTGATTTTAGTTCTTAAGCTGCTAAACTAGGATGTGACCCCAGTAGAAAGAGGAGGCTTCTTTAGCAGCAACTGCCAAGACAGCCCTAAATTCATATGCTTGACATAAATCTATTTCACAGCTCCGTAACCCCCAAGACCACCCTTCAGGCTGGGCATTTGTTTCTTCTTCTTTTTCTTTCTTTCTTTGTTTTCGATTAACCTTGGGTTTTTAAGTTTTACCTGATTAGAGTTTAAAATGTTGAACTCAGTGAGATTTACATCAGAAACTCTAACCTCTGGAAGAGAATATGACTTATCAGTGTCACAAGTGAGATTAATTGATTGTGTGAATATGGTCTCTCCTTTCAAGGTTAGAGACCAGTGTTAGAATCTTGAGTCCATTACTCTTTATAAAACCCAGTGCATTCTTTATTCTTTAAAAGCCCAGTACAATATCTCCAATTAAGAGAAAAAGAAAATGAATGGCTATATTTGCCTTTGAGTTCTGCACGCTCTCCTTCCCACTGCTTCTGTAGGAATCTCACTGAACTTGAGAGGGTATTTCCCTGGCTGCTGTGTACCAGTATAGGACAGGCACACGTGCAAGAGACAAGCAAGGTGCTTCTGGTGTTACCTTGCAGAGTCTGGAGAGCAATAAGATACCAGGTTAGCAAGACAATAGTGACTGTTGTTTTTTTGTCTTGTGTAGTCATTTAATATGATTTTCAAGCTTTCTGAGGGGTTTCTGCTTTTCAAAACGGATGAGGTCTGTCTGTATTTAAAATAAAGTGCTCTGCCTTCCCTAAACTACCTTAGCAGAGTAGAGGAAAGGAAAGCCCTACTTTACTTTTCCATTTTATATATATATATATATTTTTTTTTTTAATTTGAAAGATGTGGGGTACCATTCTGGATGAGGTATACATCATACAGGTAAAGTTTGGGGCTCTGGTTCCCACTTTGCCTCGTTGGAGATAGGTACCCTTATTGATGTTGTGTTTCTCCCTTCCCCCCATCACAGCAGTATCCCCTTACTGCCAATCCCTTTCTTATAGTATTATGGTAAATATTCAGGGTCCACTTATGAGGGAGAACACATGGTACTCTGTTTTTTGGGAAAGTCCTACTTTAAATGGATTCATATTCCCAAAGAAGTGGCAACCCCTCAGTTGTTCTCCTTTGCCAATGTGACAATTTTTAAATGCTAAAGAGAAGAACAGAACAACATGAACATACTTTTAGAAATATAGATTAAGCATCCTTTTGACGTATGTTAGTTTATTATATTTAATGTAACCATACACTACAGTATTTTATTAAATGTTTTTTTCTTTACTTGCATTTTATGAAACTGTTTTCTTCATTCTTTTCATTTACATCTTCTACAGCTGTGTCTATATTGCCAGGGTTTTCATTTTTTCATTTTTATTAGCTACGTGACACAGATTTACAATATAATTACTTCCTACTGAATTATTTGAAATACATCACATTTTCGAATCTATGTATGATTTTATTCCAAGCCACCAATATTCATTTACATAAGGTGAGGATTCGAAAATTTGAACCTCTAGTGTATTTTTGTGGACTCACAAAACTTCACTCTACTTAAAAGATAAGGTTATTCTGCCTTGAATATTGAATCAATTTCTATTAAATTTCCTTTTTTTAAAATTGAACCTATCAGATTCTTTACGCCAAATCATCATTGCTGAAGGACATTTCAGGTTGATGTGTGTTCCTCAAAAAGCACCTTAAAAAAAAAAAAAACACACAATTGGAGATTGTCCCATAATGTGTGAAGGCTCAAATATAAATAAACGTTTTCTTTCCTAAGCGATATTTTATAGAATGGCTTTATTTTCTCTACATTTACTACATATATGCTGATGTTCATTTAAAAATTAGACTAAGAAAACAAACAAGAAAAGGCAAAAAAAAAAGTTCCAAGGAAGAAAATATGTACAGCAAACGTACTCCTCCAAAGGCATGGTGCTCTCTGGAGAACCATTCCAGGGTCTTCCAAAGGCATTCCTTGGTGAATTTTTGCCTGTTGGATATGGCTATACTCAAATCACAGTATCTGAAGATAATAAACATTCAGTCATATAACTATCTATTGTTCTGACTTCCTGCTGAGGTAAGAAAATCTCTGACAATTTGGCTTTCCCTGTAGTTTACTTATGAAAAGACAATATGAATATGAGACTTGTGAGAGAGAATATGCTACATGGACTCAGTTAGTTAGCTCCTACATTTACCTACATGACTTTCTTTTTGTCTGCTTTTCTCAAGTTGAGCAGTACTCCTTTAACTAGTATCTTCTATCTTCAGATGTTAATACATTCAGTGAAATCACAGCCAAGGTTGACCAACATTTGACCTCTGTAAGAGGATTTTTTATGACTTCTGTCATCTCTGTTAGGTGTTGGTTTGATAGTTTAGCTCACAGAGGGCAATCTTATTTCCCACCTGTACTAAGAGTCTATAATCTCTGGAGAGAAATGTCTATAAATTGTATTCTGAATCACATTAAAAAATTGTTTTATTTACCTACAGACAAGGAAGTAAAATGCTGTTAGTTTTGTAGGTTTTCCCAAGAGTGAGGAGAACTGATCATCTTCCATCAATACTTATGGATTGGGTGTACCTTGGGGCTAAGACAGATATTTGTATAATTGCTGAGATAGAATACCACATATAGTCTCCAATATTAGCTCTCATTATTTTTTCTGGAGACATTTATTGGATACCTACTATTGCCAGAGGTTGTGTTACATAGTGACTACAAAAAGAAGTGTAGGTCAAGTTTCTCACCATCTAAAACAGTGGTTTCTACTGGAGATTATTTTGCCCTCTAGGGGACTTTTGTCAATGTTTGGGGACACGTTTGAAGGTCATACCTGAGGTTTGTGTACTGACATCTAGCATCATCTAGTGAGATTTAGGGACATTGCGAAATATTTAACAATGCACAAGAAAGTCCTCAACATTAAAGAAATATCCATCTCATTAATGTCACAGTTGAGAAACATTGATCTAGATGTTAAGACAAATGCTAATAAATTTCAGTGTGGCATTGTAGGGTTTCTAACAGAAATATGCACAAAGTATTTTTTTTTAAGACTCAGTGGAAGGGTTTTTTTTATTCAGTTGAGTTTTTATTTTGTATGGTTTTTATTGTATATTGGTCTAAAAATGTCAAAGTCCTGAAAAATTATTTCGAGTCACATAGATGTTATGTGATCACATGAAGAAGTCCAACTTCTGCACATTGATTCCTTTCTCTGCAACTACAGATTCCAAATTCCCAAAAAGAAGCATGGAGAATGTGAAATTAAATTAGAGGCTTAATGAACTCTTATTGACTTTTGGAAATGATCAAAATATAGGTCAGCTGTAGGTCAGTTTTCTATATCTCAATAGCTTATTGTCCTAGGAAGGAAGTTTTAATGTAATAAATCCTTGTTTATGATGAAAAAAAACTTTTATATTTCTTGGAGGCCAACAACATATTTTATAATTAAAAAAGAAAGAACAAGCAGAAAAGCCCAAAAAATTTTGTACTCGAAGTAAGAATAAAATAAAAAGCAAATTTTAATCTGAACTCCTACGTGCCAAAATAAGAGAATTAATTACTGACTATGTATTCCTTTGTTTTTTAGAATTGTAATTCTGGCAGTCTTGGCTTGTGTATCTGGAAAGTTAGCACATATAATCAAAAGTGAATTGTCTGTAAAAACGCATACTTTTGTTGGAAATTTCTTATGAAGAGCCTTTCTCGTTCTCCTCCATTGCCTTAACTTTTGTCATTGGGAAAAGAAAACCCAAGAACCATTGACTTAATTCATCAAACAAATGCTTAAGCAATTTGTTAGGCATGAGGAATATAAATGAGTGCACATAATCTGTACACTTGACAGAAATATAGTTACTAGGGTGATAGCAAAAGCATGTAAACAACCTAGAACCATCTTCATGTTTAGTCATCTAACCTATTGTTTCCATAAATATATATTTGTGAGATCTGTGACTGTGCTACCGAGAGTCAGATAATTGAGCTTTCATCATCTTGGGGGTTTAAGAAAGCTTCACAGATAAGGATGGGGTTGGGATTGTCTAGGCAGAGGAGATGGGACAAGCAAGGGCATTTTGTAGTATGAACACACATCACATGCTTCATAAAGAATAACCTATGGTCCTCCCCTGGGGGTCCAGGGATCAAAGATAGGGCTTCAAGCTGGAATTAGAATAATACTAAAAGATATATTGAGATTTTTCATAAAATCTTATGTGCAGTTTGAATCCCTAAATTTTTTAAGGCAGTGAGCATAACACGATTAGATTTTTGTTGTAGAAAGAATTTAGACAGTAATTCAGATGATGGATTAGACAGAAGGAAAACTAAAATGACAGAAATTAATTAGAAAGCTATTGCAGTAGTCCACATGCCAAAGTATGAAATATTTTGTGATATTACCCAAAAGGGGATGAATTCAAACCACATTTTTACCACAAATCAAAAGGAATTGATGACCAGCTAGGTGTCAGAAGTGAGAATAAGCAAGAATTTAAGTTGGAGTCATGATTTTAGCTTGGGTGCTATGGAGAACCCAGAGCATACTGAAGACCTGTTTTGAGAGAAAGTGGCTTTTAGTTGTCTGTGCAGTCTTTAGGAAGCAGTTGGAAATATGGATCTGATATGAAGAGAGAGGTTAGAGTAGATGAGTCAACACTAGCCTGGAGTGGACAAAGGGACAGTTAACAGATGTTTATGGGGAGGGTCTAGGAAAGGGAGCCAAGAGTCTGAAATTAAATGTGATTAATTAAAGAAATATAGAGAGCTTCTGAGAGAGTGTTGTTTCACTAGTCAAGATGGAAATAAAGGGAGGCTGGAGGTGAATAACAGTGTCTAATTTTGCAGAACCCCAGTTGGTGGCATTAGGTAAGTATTAGAGGGTTGTTGCTTATTTCAACTTTGTTCTGGTGAAGGTTATCCATCAACTATTATATACTGGAAATATTTTTTCCATGTTTTATCTGTATCATTTGAGTGAACTTTTTTTTCTTCTTTTAATCCAAAGGTATATAAACCTAGATTAAAATAGAAGAGGGGTACCAAAACAACTTTAGATATACTCTTATCTGCCCACTCAATTTAAAGAGAAGGAAATTAGAATAAAAAAGGTTAAGTGTCTTGCCTGACATGTGCACACCATCAGTTGCAAAACCAAATCTGGAATTGATCTCCTGATTCCTGGTCTGATATATTATCCATTACTCCATGAGCAGAAAGATAGAGGTCATTTCTATGCAGAGAAAAACAAATGAGCTGTGTCATTGCAGAAATGTTCTGCATGGTTTGCTGCCATCTGTCTTAAAGCTCAATCTGTACTCCTAGGAATTGAGACTGCTGAGCTGCATTTAGATAGACCATGTGGACAGGGCATGGAAAATCTTTTACTTAGAGGATTTGTTCATTTCCCTATATGGAGAATAAGAGACATGAAATATGTAAGATAAAATTAAAAGCCTAGAACCATGAATTTTTGAGGTCTGGCTTCAAATCCTGTTTTGTAAGATTCTAGATCTGTATGACATTTTGATAAGCATACTGTATTTTCTGCATGTTAAAATGTTGTTGGAGTGCAATGATAAACATTGATCTTAGAGGTAGGAAATTATAAAATGGACAGGTCACTAGAATGGAAGTCAGGTCTCCTGGATCCTGACCCCAACTGTGAAGTATTATGTGCCTTTGGACACTGAGTACTCTGGGGGTCTCAGTTTAGTTATTTGACTAAATCAGGGTTTAAAACTGGAGGTTGTTTGAAGCCCGCTGAAGACTTGTTTGGTCAACCTCATACAACTTTTGGAATTTTAATACCTTTAGCCAGAAAAGTTTCTTTTTAGGTTACCTTAAGTCCTTTAGTTATATAACCATATTGTGGCCTCTGGAAGCATTTGTGATCTCTGTTTTCTATTCCTTTTCAGCTTTGACATTCAATAATTTTTTAATAGAAAGATTCAGTTAGTATCTCTGTGGAGCAATGTTTTCAAAGAATTTGTTTATTATGTTGCACTTGTCAAAGCAGAAGCCCTAAAACTGTATCTATGCAGCAAAATAAATATAAACCCAGAATTATTTTATAGGATTTTGATTTGTTCTCTTAATTACACGGTTGAAAACCCCTGGAAAACTATTGCAAGACTAGAAATTCAGGCTCCTTTAGGTTAAATCAATATTTGTCATCAAATGTAAAGTTATACAAAGTTTATTAGAAAAATTATACCAAGATATGATTGATAAGACGGTTTTCCTTGGTTAATTGTTTTCAAGCACCTTGTCTAAATTATTTTCAATACTTTTCTGCAAATTTGGAGAAAAGTCAAAAAGGTGCATACCAAGAAATCTATGCTGGTACATTGTAATTTTACCCCCCTTTTTTCCTGAAAAGTCACTTTTAGACTAAGAAATGTTCTTAAGAAGTAAAAAGTCACTACAATTCTGTATTTCTTTCAACGGGAAACTGCAATTTAATATTGAGGACCTTATAAGATTTTTCTTACAGATAGAACATTGGGACTTTATGTTCTATATACGCATTCCTTGGAAATCCAAATGTCACATTAAAAACTAGAAAATTGATACTAGAAATCATTTGTGTGAATTCACTAAAGTGCCAGCTGATAGTAAGACTTCCTGGGTGATACATAACATGGCTATCTTCTCAATCTGATTACATAAAGCAGTTCTCCGGAGTTCAGTTGAATGCCTTCGCCAAAAATGAGGAACTTTTAATCGTTTTTCAAAATGAAATAATTAAATATTTATTTGTTGGAAACTTACTATACATTTTTTCTGTTTTATTTTACCTGAGCATTTTTATTTAATTTTACTTGACTTGATTTTTTGACTCTTCTATGAGAATTGCTTTTTACTTGTAAGTTTCACTCAGATTGACATTTTGATGGTTTAACACATTAATGAAATTCCTAGAAGAGAGGCTATGTTCTTTGAAAATAAAATATTGACAGAGTACACTAAGGGGACATTTTAAAGTGCATTTGATGTCTTTCGCAGCTCAATAACATATTTGCTGATGTTTGGTAGCTCCCAAAGCCACAATTTCCAGTACATGTCCAGATGAGATTTGAGGATGTTGCTGTACATCTTTCTGTATCTAGATTTATGTATGCAAATTAAGTTCTTGGCAGTCTACGAACCCCACAGAACTTGCATCTCCCAGCCTAGCAGTCTGGAACCAAAAAAAAAAAAAAAAATGCTTTTTGTGATGACAAAGGGATCTTTTCCACAGACACGGAAGCTTTCAGACCACAAACCGTCTTGTTTGCTTTATAAAACATTTTGTTTTACAAAGAAAATACACATGCATACATACGAACATTTTTGTAGCATTGTGGTCGGGCATTCTTCTGAATGACACACATATATACACAATATGTATTATGTACATGGGTGTACAGATATAGCTATCAATAGATAAATTAAATTCTTCATATAATTAGTCCTGATAGCATGCACATGATGCAGGAACTATGATCAGTCCTCTTTTTCATATGAGGAAATTGAGAAACACAGAAATTAGGTAATTTCCCAAAGTCACACAGCCAGCAAAAAAAGGCAGAGCCAGAGTTCACAGTTTGACTACAGAGACCCCAAACCTTACAAACTGTGCTATGCGGCCCCAACTTAAATGAGAAAACACGGTGTCAGAATGTAGCTCCCAGTCAAACTGTATATTTATCAGAAGCTCTTACTCAAGCCAAAACTCTGTAGTGTACTATTTATTTTATTAAGAGACATGCATATACCTAAGCCACTCTGATGTAGGCAAGGAATTCAGTGAATATAAGGATAGAATTGTACAAACTTTCATAAGCAAATTAGGAATATTTTTGCATTCTTTTCAGATTTAAAGAAAGCCTGGTTGAAAGGGTGGTGTTAGTCACCCCATGGGAGCTCTTGTCCCCGTGACTGCTGCTCTGCACTGTGCCATGTTCTGTGACAGCAGAGCAGCTCTGAAAGCTCTCCTTGTTAGCTTTCCTGAGTTACTGACATGAAATCTAGCGGTCAGTGTCAGAGTGCCTTAGATACGTAATTAGGAAAATATGAGTTTCATTTGGAAGGAGTAATCCTGGACTTAAAATCTTTTCTAAATGTATGTTGATTGTAGTAAGTAAATGATATGCCATCCAATCTGTCATCCAGATAAACAGAAATTCAATGTCTACTTCTAGAAAGCATGGCAGAGACCGTGGGTGTCAGGCGTGAGCTTGAAGAGTCCACATAGCCAGTGTGGTGTGAAGGGATTTCTTTGCCCCTAGAGATCCAGAGCCTGAATTTCATATAGTGTTTTTGTGCAGGCAGTTTACTGACACTGAGTCAGTTTGAGGTCATATAAGAATCCCTGAGAATCCCTGGGAAACCATGCTAACTGTTTACACACCAGGGCCAAAGTTTCGATTATTGTTATGCGGTTACTGCAATTACTGTTGCTATTATGGTGATGTTGTTCAGAGCAGTTAACATCAGCACTGTGCTGAGGGAAGTGTAGTCAGATAATGGCTTTCTCCTTGCTTTATTGATTCTCCATTTACAAATACACATTTTTCCCCCTATATTCTTGCAGTATAGATCCCACTTCTAGACACCAAAAATCTATCGTGCCAAGTTATAAACGGGTGAAGTACTCCTCTCAGCTCTGGGGACACAGAGATGAAGAAGAAACCACTTTTGCCTTTGAGAAGTTTATAATCTACTGGCAAAGGATGTTTGAAAAAGAAGGCAAATAGTATTTGGAAATAGGGCTGTATTTTATTTAACTTGTTTATTTGCTATTCTCTGTAATTTAATAGAGAAATGATGAAAAGTAGCATCAGTGTCTTATTCATCTTTTATTTCCAGTGCACATAGAAGTCTCTCCAAAGCCAAATGAGCTAAATTCTTATATTTAGTTAATTATAGTAAATTAGTATTTAAATTTTAGTGAATTTTTAAATATAATAAGCTATCACACAACCTCACACATCATTTTAGTTTTTTAGAACCATCATATGAAGTTGATGAACCATCATGCAAACGAAAACAAAATTAATCCAATAAGAGAAATAATATTTTATGAATGTGTAATTTTTGTTAGGATCTGCAAGGCTGGACAGAACCTAAACAACATGATGCCTCGTTCCTTTAGAAATTGCCATTTTAAGGTAGAATTATGACACACACCCAGGAAACATCCAGTATAGATGATGACTCAGGAACTGTAGAGCCAGAAGAAAAAAATTAGAAAATACGGGCACATAAATACTGAAATGATCCACATGGAGGAAATTCACATGCAATTGACTCTTAACTATTAAAGATTTGTGAATTATGGGCTCCTTTTTCATTCGCCCATTTTACTTCTTGCTTCTGGTCATTGCAGTTTGAGCAGAAAAAAAGGAAGCTGAAGAAAGTAAAACTCGAGAGACTCAATTCCATAATTTTCAACAACTCGGTTTTAAAGAGAAGTAGGAGTAGAAGACACTAAAACTAATGGCTTAAATGAGACTTTTAAATTATATGTAGCTTGCATTCATGCATGAGTATCCTAGTTTTCAATTAGCCAAAAGTCTGTAGTTAGCTTTTATTTCAGATGTTAATCTCTGTCCGGATTGTGAAAATGCACTGCTTTCCAGCACTGGTACTTACTTCAGTATCAAACACAGGCTTTTAGGGTTATGTTCAGAAAGGAAGGATAAGAATGTAATTGTTCAAAAGGCAAATAAAAGCCGGGCTAGGTGGCTCAGCCTGTAATCCCGCGCCTTGGGAGGCTGAGTGAGTGGATTGCCTGAGTCCGCCGGTTCGAGACCCACCTGGGCAGTGAGACCTCATCTCTACAATAAATCAAAAAATCCCTGGAGCCCAGCAGGTCGAGGCTGCGGTGGCTGAGAGCGGCCACTGCACTCCAGTCTGGGCGACAGAGTGAGACTCCAACTCAAAAATAAATAAATAAATAAATAAATAATCAAAAAATAAAACAAAAGACAAATAAAGCATCTTTAGGGAGAAAACAAAAAGGACTTAGTGATTTTTCTGGACTACAGCCAAGCAACAAACAGTCAAATGTGTTGTTTGGGTAGGTTTAAGAAACTATGGGAAAGAAATCCAAAAGATATACAAGATTTTTCTTGCAACTATGCTAAAGATGACAAAAACTTAAGAATAATAGTGATATTAAGACACATGTAAGTTAATATTAGGTCAATAATCTTATTTCTAGTTGTTGTTTACTCTCAAAAGAGTATTTTTCTTTTCTTTTCTTTTCTTTGTTATTGTTGAGTTGGAGTCTCACTCTGTGGCCCAGACTGGAGTGCAGTGGCACACTCCTGGCCACCACAGCGTCGACTTGCCGGGCTCTGACGATCTTTCCGCCTTCCAAGCAGCCGGAACTACAGTTTTTTGATCTAATACAGGTCAAGTATCCATAGTAAATGTTTACTTTTTCAAAAAAGGATTGATTTAAATTATTTATGTTTGAGTTTTACAAGGAATATGCATTATAAGTTAATGAAGTAACATAAACTATTATATAAATATAATTTAATGCATAGCTTAAGCTGAGTTTCCAAATAATAAAATGAGTACAGACCAGTCACACAAAAAAAGTTAGAATATGATCCATAATGCTGGTAATTTTATTAAAACCTTTATGTTTAGGATGTTAATGTTTTAAAAGATGATATAAATCAAATACATATGTTTTGTTCTTTCTGACAACATGATGTATCACTAATGTTCTATAATTTTCATATGCTTTTTGGATTATTCATGTTTTAGTCACAAGTGTAGTTTACATCACACAATGACCTATGTCTAAACCAAACTATATTTTTAGAGTAAAACAACGAATCATATTAGTCACTTTTATAGTATAAAATTATATTTCATTTCAAGAATGAGAAATAAATGATATATTTGGATACTAATGATATCTAAATATGTGGATCATATTGTAATTGTAAAAAATGTATGACTCTTTCAAAATAATAAGCTTGAATAAATTAGGAAACATGACAACAATGTAAATATAGACATAGGTATATGGGGACTTCTCAAAGAACTAAAAATAAATTTAGCATTCAACCAAGCAATCTTACTACTGGGTATATACCCAAAGAAGCATAAATTGTTCTACCAAAAAGACACCTCCGCTCACATGTTTATCACAGCATTAATCACAATAGCAAGAACACAAAACCAACCTAGGTGCCCATCAGTGATGACAAAATAAAGAAAATGAGGCATGTATGCATAATGGAATACTATGCAGTCATAAAAAGAATAAAACCATGTCCTTTAAGAAAACATGATGCAGCTAGAGATCATAAGCCTAAGTGAATTATCACAGAAACAGAAAACTAAATACCACATAATCTCTCTAATCAGTGGGAGTTAGACACTGAATACACACAGGCATAAGGATTGGAACAGCAGACACTGGGGAACCCCTGTAGGGGAGAAGGACGAAGAAGATAAAGGTTGAAAAACTGCCCACTGGGTACCATGTCCATCACCTGGGTGACAAGCCCAATGGAAGACCAAATCTCATGAGGTTTCTTTCTATGACATTATTTTTAATAGAATGGAAGAAACATGTTGTACTACCTGTGCAGGTATATTTAACTTATCTACTCATGTACACAATGCATGCATTTTTATGAATTAATTTTATTCTTCTCATAATAGTGAAATAATTGCTTATTAAATAATTAGACATTTAAAGCTCAACTTACTATCTTTAAGAAATTTGTTTAACTTAAATTATTTTAAAATATTTTTATAGCAAACTCTTTTCAAAGGCAAGTTATAGTTGGTTATAAAAACCATACCATGTGAAATTCAGATATGAATAAAGAAGATAAAAGTCCATACTCTCATATCATGTAGCCATTGTTAAAATCATGGTGTGGTATTGAAGATGTGGTGGATAACATGAGGACTGAGAAGAAGGTGGAGGATTGGAAAACAGAGTTCAGGATGATTGCAAAGTGTTCTGCTGGGGGCAGTGTCAAGTTCAAGCATGAAAGGTGAAGGAGACATTGAGACTCCACCCTCACCTGTATCAGGATTTTCATGGAATCTGCAGACTCCCAAATCAGATCCTTGGGTTTATGTGATCTGTGAAGAGTCCTCGGCAGGGATGTTTAGAAGCACCCAGGGTCGCGCTCGGTGGCTCAGCCTGTAATCCCGCACCTTTGGGAGGCTGAGGTGAGTGGATTGCCTGAGCCCGTGGGTTCGAGACCCGCCTGGGCAGCGAGACCTCATCTCTACAATAAATCAAAAAAAAATCAGCCAGGCGTGGTAGTGCATACCTGTAATTCCAGCTACTTGGAAGGTTGAGGCGGAAGGATCGCCGGAGCCCAGCAGGTCGAGGCTGCGGTGGCCGGGAGCGGCCACTGCACTTCAGTCTGGGTGACAGAGTGAGACTCCAACTCAAAAAAGAAAAAAAAAAAAAAAAAAAGAAGCACCCAGCTACATTTAATGGGCAGTCAGGATTAAGAACAATTATTCATGGTTCTCAAACTTTGGAGAGCATTGAATTTACCTGGAAGGCTTGTTAAAGATCACTCAACCTGATCCCAGAGTCTCTGCTCCAGTAGGACTGGAACTGGACAGAGATTTTGCATTTCTAGTATTGCCCCAGATAATGACAATACTGTTGATCTGAAGATCACACTCTGACAACCATGACCTACTACCATCCTTATGAGATTTTGGTTTCAAGATGCAAGAGAGTGTTTCACGGCAGAGTATTTTCTTTCTTTTTTTTTATAGACAGTTTTATTTTACTTTTAAAAACTTTTTATTCTTATTTTATTTTAAAGGTGTGGGGTACAATTCAGGATTAGGTACATAAGTGGTCAAGGTACAAGTGGAGTTCAGGCCTCCCATTGGTCTTCAATTCACCTGGTTTAGGATCAGGTACCCCTACTGATGTTATGTGGTCCCCTCTCCCCCAGGAATTGTCAGTTCCTTTCTTGTAGTATTATGAATGTCAGGGTCCACTTACAAGTCAGAATATGTGATACTCAGTTCTTTGTTTCTGTGATAGATCACTGAGTATGATAGACTCTAAATCAGTCCAAGTTGCTGCAGAGTTCATAATTCAGTCCTTCTTTAGGGCTGCATAATATTCCATTGTATATATGTGCCACATTTTTTTTAATACAGTCCACTTTTGATAGGTGGCATGGTTGGTTCTCTGTTTTTACTATTGTGAATAGTGCAGTAATAAACATGCATGTACATGTATCTTTTTTGTAGAATGATTTGAGTTCTTCTGGGAATATTCCCAGAAAGGGATTTGCTGGGTTGCATGGAAGGTCAATTTTTTAATCTTTTTTGAATTACCACACTGCTTTCCATATAGGTTGAAATAATTTATACTCTCATAAACAGCGTAGAGTGTTTTCTTTTCATATCCTTCATGAAATAAGGTAGCATCATAAGGAAATATACAAAACACACAAACTTGAAAATAAATTAGAATTTATAGAAATATTTTTGTACTAAAAATAAGCAAAACTATAGGGAATGGTAAACCTCCTCATGGAACTTGAGAAAGAAAGACCCATGAGTGATGCTGTGTATCTGAGGAATATTGATTACAGGAGGAAAATGTTCAGGGCAACCCCCCTGCTTCTTCTGACTGGGTGACCTTGAACATTTTATTTCTGACCATTCCTTTTCTACTTTTATGCTCTAAGCACTGCCAACCTACAGATTATCTCTGCAGCTTCTTTCTTCCTATTCATAGGAAAGCACTAACATTCAAAAATTAGCATCCAGTCATGACATTTTGATAGGAATTTATCTATGCAGGTATACTCTTCGGCAAAGTTAATAATTTCTAATGTATTTGGTTGTATTTTAACTTACCTGGAAGTCCACAGTTGCTAAGGGTACTGAGTTCTGTTGTTTCTGAAAACCCATAGGGCAAAGAATAAAAATGTAGTGAGGAGGAGGAAGTTCTGCCTCTTATCACGATGATGTGATTCAAGTCTTGGGCATATATGGAATGAGAAAATACAAGGAAAAAAAAACATTGAATCTGAGGTCATGAATCTTTGATAGGGCCATTTATATAAATATTGAAATTTTACCCAGGGTGGATACTAATGTAGAAGAAAAACATATTCTGTAAGAACATTGAGAAGTGTCCTGAACACTGGAAGATAGTAATGAAAACGAGTGGTGGACATAAATTGATGGCAAGGGTCTTCAAGAATAAGGGAACTTCTAGGGAGTCTAACTGGTGTATCTCTCAGAGACAATGAAGAGGAACCGAGAGAATGTGGAACTATCCTTTTGACAAAGCATTTGGGAGAGCACTAAACTCTTGAACTTGAAAGAGTTTGAGGGAATATGCTCTGGAAAGAGGGAAAATCCAGGTTTTAGTTTAGATAAGGAAATTAAACCTGTTGAAGGAAAAGTTGTAAGTCAGTATAGGAGGCCACCAGAAAGGACTCCTGCCAAAAGAATCTAACCTGGGTTTCCACTGGGAAATTCAGCTCTTGAGTGAATAAAGTGGAGTGATAAGAAGGTAGAAATCACAGAAGGACAAATTGTACTATGAACATGAGTAATATTGATGTAAGGATTGAAGAAAACCTTCAAAAATGGTAATATATCTCTGACCACGTGACTCATATTTTAAAATTCTTAGTATCTCATTACAAGTAAAGGATTAAAAGTAAATTCTATTTCCATCCACATCTTGTTCATCTCTACCTCATTCACTGTTCTGTGCTCAAGCTATCAAGACTCATTCCAGTTACTAAAATTCACCTTGGTCTTTCATGCCTCGTCGCCTTTGCTGTTCTCTCTGCTTTGAGTACAATTCGCTCTCACCTTTCTCCCAAAACCTACACAGGGACCCTGGTTTTGAGCACATGGTCTCTCCTTTGTAACACTCACAATGCCTGTGGTTATTTGCTCAATGTTTGTCCACTTCTAGCTTGCCACTTCCAAGTAGCAATTGACTCTATCTCACTCACTGCCATATATGGCGTACCTAGTATATAGCATAGCACATGATCACAAGTATTAGCTGAGTGAATGTATAACCCAGTTAAACAGTAAGTATTAGTTGAGTGAGTGTATAACCCAGTTAAATGTTAGCATGAAGGTTACTTAAAATATAAAATACAGATAATTGAATCAAAGACATGTTTGACATGAAAAGAACGTTTTCCCAGTTCCTGAAAGTTTGGTCAGTACTCAGAATATCTAACATACTTTCACTTTTCTATAATAAAGAGATGATAGAGTCTTAGAGGAATTCAACTTAGTTATAATTAATACTATATATAATAATATGATGATGCACTGTATCAATATATATGAAAGAAATGAATACAGGAAAACATTTAAAAATTAGAAATAGAAAGTATATTTATTAATCTATTGAGCAAATATTTAGAAAGTACCAGAAAGATTTTGATGACTTAACATTAGGGTTGTACTCATATTAAAATATATTGATAGCTACAGATTTGTCAGATTAAATTGATTACAAGTTTTAGAACATTTTCAGCTTGCCAGGTTTTGAGGTTATAACAAAATTATGAGGGAAAGGCTTTTAACATCGATAACCTAGTGGCTATTGTATTACCACGCCTTGCACGATATCATCATTCAATAGACCCTTACAGCATTAGACAGAATTTAATTTATTGGAAAAAAGAACTCAAGATTGCATAAGTTCATGTTAGTGCCAAACTCCTGATGACTATTTTTTTCTTTCTGTCTTAAAAATAGATGAATTCGTTCATTTTGATGAAAAGTTTTCGATGAAAATATTTTCCAATTTTTATAATGCAGCATCCATTGACTTCTCTTACACCATGTTTTATTAAAATATTTTCTTTGACTTTTCGTTGTGGGCGAAGAGCTATGTGAATTTAAATAGCTTATCATTTTGTGATGAAATGGACCCATTTAAATTGGAAACAATCCGATCATTATTGTTCTTATCAGGATAATATAAAGTTGGAAACTTACTCTCAAAAATTATAATTTAAATAACATTGAGTACCTCTATGAAAATAAAAAATATACTGTGTTAAGTGGAACTCTGCTTATCTACACTTGCTGGTGTCAATTGAAAGCAAAGTTTGTTTTCCCCACAGTGTCAGTGGCTCTGTTGATTGTACTTAATTAAATGCAGATATTTTACTGTTCTGTGTAAATACTGGTACGGTTTTGATGAAGACACTGAGAAAAATATCTCTGGATGGACAGTAACAGAGAGGGACTGAGGCCAGGAAGCCTTAAGAAGTTCACAGAATAAGATTGGGGTAATTTCTAGAGGCCCTGAACACTCAGAGATGACCAAAAGATAATGAAAATGAACTCTTTTTGAAAATAAAAAACTGAATGTTGGGTAAATAATTTAACTTGCTTAATTAATGTAGTGTCTTGGAATTTATCTACATTCCCAAAGGAAGCAGATTTTACTTTTTTAATACAGATAAGTTTATCACAGCACCCAGAACATAGATCATTAATAATGACAGTTGTTACTCACTGCTGATGGTTTTTGTGTTTTCTGTCAGTCTCTCTTTGTTCTAACAAGTTTGAGTTAGTCGTGTTCATCATTTTAATATCTCACACTTTTCAATAAGGGTATTTTCCCTCAATAAGTTGTAATAAATATCTTTCTATATAATAGCTAATATTAGCTAATATAGCTAATAATAGCTAATATTAGCTATATAATAGCTAATATAATACAAATATGACTGTGTTATATTCTAGTCTGTGAACAAACTATAATTTGCTTCACTTTTTCTTTATTTTTGATCATTGTGAGTTTTTTCCCAAATGTTTCAGTATTAGAAAAAAATGTTAACAATCAATATTTTCATGCTTAAATCTTTATGTGCATCTCAGATTAGTATTGATTGTCAATGGAATTGTTATATTAAGAGTAGTAAATCACGTATAAGGGCTGTATCAGATAACTGTCCCTCAACCTGCAGCCAGCTCCCTATATCCTTTATAGCACATAGTATTTTGTAATCTGTTATTCAGTAAGGGAAAGAAGGCATCCATATTATTTAATATTCACTTCATTATTAGTGCTCTTACACATTTTTCATATATTTAATAGTTATGTGTATACTTTGTCAATGGTATTTTTTTACTTGTTTATAAATGTCCATTTTAAATATAGCAAAATTTTTTTTTCAATAATAAATATTTTACTTCTCAGGGCTGGAATCTGAATTTGAAATTAGGGGTTTCCCAGATCCCCCAAATTCAAGTTCTTACCACTTGTCCCCTATACAATAAGGGTATTATTATCAAGCACTCAATGGGAGACAAGAAGTGGAAGGACTAGAGAGATCCAAGATGGGAAACTGAGGTCAGTAAAACTGTGGGCCCTGGACGGTTCTAACAAAAGTTATCTCTGTTCCCTTAATGAACTTATAATTTTGTGGTGTCCAGTGATCAGAAATCAACTTCATATAAAAGAACTGTTTCAAAGTAAAGCCAAAAAAAAGTGAAACTGAAAGCCATTAATAAATATTTATTGGATACTTCTTATGGGCTGGGCTCTACTTCAGGGGCTAAAGATACAACAAAATAGCCAAGAAAGATCTTAGAGTTCCCATGTTACTGGGTAAGGGCTGATAGGAAATGCATTTGTCAATTAAATGTATGTGTGCAATTTACCAGCTGGTGATAAGTGCTATGAAGAAAAGCAAAAGAGAAAAGAGAAAGTATAGCTGAGAGAATGAAATACAAATTTGAATAGAGAGATCAGGAAAGACCCCAGTTTGAATAGAGATTAAGAAAGAGAGTGGGGAAGTGTTTCCCATCAGAAGAAGTGGCAGGTACAAACACATACACAGGAATAGGGCTGGATACCTGGAGGAAGTGCAGGAAGACAGCTGGGGCTGTGTGACTAGTGTAGGGAAAGGAGAGGACAGATGAGGGACAAGTGGTGAGGGGTGGTGAACACTTGAACTTCTCACAGACCATTGTGAGGACTGTGGCCATCTCTCTGGATGAGATGGGAAAGGACTGGAGAATTTTGTGTAGAGGAGTAACATTTTAAATGCATATCTTTGGCCCCTAGACTGAGGGTAGCTGGAGAACAAGGTGAAAGCAGGGAGACAAGTTAGGAGGAAAGTGAGTTTAGGAGCTTGTCCCTATAACACAGGAAAGAAGGTAACAGAGGACTTCATCAAGGTGAGAACTGTGGCAAAAGGAAGAATGTTGTAGGGAGGGTGAGGTGTTACTATAACCTCATTGTACTTTGAAGGAAGAGCCAACAGGATTCCCCAAGTGATTATGTCTAGAATAAGAAAATGAAGGTTAGTAACAAGAATGACCCTGAGGTCTTTGGCTGCAACAACTGTAAGAATGGAGTTGCTATTTACTGAGACCAGGAAGACCACAGGATAAACACATTTTACTGGAAGATGCTAGTTTGGTTTGGATCACAATGAGTCTGTGATGTGTATTTCATATTTAGTAGAAGCTGTTAGATATGCCAATTTGAAGTTCGGGAGAGAGGTCTAAGTAAAGATAAAAATATGAGAATTGTCAGTGGATATTTATAACAATGAAATTGTATGCTCTTACCAAAGCAGTGATTGTAAATAGAGGAGAGGTCTGATGACTCTGTCCCGGGGCACGCTAACATTAAAGATTGGGGACATGAACAGGGAATAGTAAAGGAAACTGACATGAACTGATAAGGTAGGAAACTAAGAGTGTGATACTTCTATGCCAAGTCAAGAAAGAGGAATGGGTATGGACAGATGTTTCAGATTCTTCTTTTGGGCAATTAGAATGAGGACAGATTATTGACTACTGACTTAAAACATAATGGTCAGTGATGATGACCTTACCAAGAGTATTTCACTTCGAGGGCAGTTTTAACACACAGAAGTCAGAATGACCTGAATGGATTAGATTTAAGGGTAAATGGAAGAAAGGGATTGGAAACAGTAAGTAAGGAAAGATCTTTCTAGGAATTTTGTTGGAAATGGGAACTAGCAAAGGAATTGGACATTGGCAAAGTATGGGTGGCCAAATAAGAGTTTTATTTGTTTTTAAGTTAAGAGAAACTTTGCTATGCTTTAATATGGTGAATGGAATTATTCTGTGGAGATAAAAAATGATTACATAAGCAACCAAGGGAATGAAAGCTTGCATTTAGGTAGGTGAGGATGGGGCCTGATGCAAACTAGAGGGGTTTTCATTAAGTGGGAGCAGGGAGAGAGACAAGAGAAGTCATAGTGGGTAGGTACAGTTGCAAGAAGGTGGTAGATATGAGGGTGAGAGCTTTGTAAACTCTTTCTCCTTGTGTATACTTTGTGAATATAAACAGCAGAAAGTGAGGATAGAGGAGTGGAAGGTATGGAAAGAGAGAAGTTGGCAAGAAAAATGAACTTTCCTTCTTTAAATCTGACTTACTTTTTTAAAAAGGTATGGTGCTAAATACAATCTACAGAATGTTTACATATTCAAATTGAAGGTTAATTATTAACAGACATCAAGCCATCCATATAGTTCATTGTAGAGTTTAAGCCATCAATAGTCATTTAGTTTCATTATCTCACTTGTTTGATTTTAATTAACTTTCTATGTTTTAGTTTAATTTTCTATACTACTGGTATCAAAAGGTTACAGATTGTTAATGGAGATGCTCATTTAGCATTTTCAAGTGAAAAACAAGATTCATCAACCCTAAGTGACTAATGCCAATTATTCATATGTAGTAGTCCTACACAAAATTCTGTGACACCACTATTTTATCAGTTACTGAATACTTGATTGCACCCATATAAGATTTTCTTCTGCTGCTGCTTTCTGAAAATTATTAAATAATTTCTTTCAAAGGAAATCTCAGGGTATATCAAAAGAAGCGAAAGTCTGTGCTAATAATAATCACATATAGGACTGTATACAAGGTGGAACCACCCAAAAGCATAATTTACTTATAACAAATTGTGTATTTATTCTTATATGTTTAAACTTCAATCTCCTTCAAAAATATTCTTCGTTTGATATAATACACCTATTTAGATGCTGTTTCCACTGCTCAAAACAGTTTTTAAGCTATTTAAATGGATGCTTTTTAGTGTTTCTGGGTTTTTTTGTTGTTTGGTTTTGTTTTTGAGTTGATTTCAGCTCTTCCATGTTGGCAAAACATTTGTCTTTGAGGACTTTTTTCATCCAGGCAAACCAAAAAAAAAAAAAAAGGCACTCAGGGCAAGATTGGGTAAATAGGGAGGGTGAGGCATGGAGGTCCTGCCATTTTGGGATAAAAACTGCCAAACACTGAGTGTAGTGTGGGCAGGTGCACTTGTAAGTGACCTATCAAGAAATGGGCAAACATGTTGAAATAATCTAAAAGTAAAAACAAAACTTCACTGAAGCTGAACATTCCCCCTTTCAACAATGCTAGCCAGTGCATAATGCCAGTGGGTTCCTAGAACACTTACCTAGCAGGTATACGATACTTTTGGGGTTTTTTGGGGGGAGTCTCCCTCATACTTGGGCAGTCTTTTCAAAGGGTTCTGGTTTTACTGATCCATAGTGATAAATAGTAAATGATCAATAAACAGATAAACAAAAACATTTTATGGGTAATTAAAGCACCTCAAAAAAAAAATCTACTTGTATCATTTACCTTGGATGGGAATATGACAGAAGTGTAGATTTTATTTTACAAAATATCCAATTTGACTAGTAAGAATGAATCTTATATTTTGTAGGAACCATGTCCTTTTATCGGCCACAGTGTCAGTTTGTTTGTTTGTTTGTTTTCACAGAGTCAGTTTTAATTTTTACATGGTCTTTTATTTTAACTTATTCCTGCAATAGCTTCAAAATTATCCTTTAAAAATATTCTGTTAGTAGCTGGGCTCAATGACTCAGCCTGTAATCCCACGCCTTTCGGAGGCTGAGGTGAGTGGATTGCCTGAGCCCGTGGGTTCGAGACCCGCCTCACTTGGTGAGACCTCATCTCCACAATAAATCAAAAAATTAGCCGGGTGTGGTAGCACGCACCTGTAGTTCCAGCTACTCGGAAGACTGAGGCGGAAGTATCGCCGGAGTCCAGCAGGTCAAGGTTGTGGTGCTGGGATCGGCCACTGCACTCCAGTCTGGGTGGCAGCAAGACTCCAACACACACACACACACAAAAATTCTGTTAGTAAAACATAATGTTCACATATTCTTACTTTTTGGAAAACTCACTCTGGCATGTCTGCAGAAGGATACCAGTAATATTTTATAGAGTTTGCATGAGAACAACCTTTTCTTTCATTTCTCTTTTAACAAAGATGATGTGAGTTTACGGGGACTGGAACATAGAGAGGATGTGGAAGGGTCATGTCAGCCCCCTATATGCACTACCTTCTCACCCCTCACATGTCCCAGCTGAGGGAATTGGGTAGCTGATCTGTGTGATCACACACACACACACAAAATGATTGGTTTTGGTTTTCTAAGAAATGAAAGGAAGCAGAGTAAAGGATGAGTATAAGTTTTTAACACAGACATTGTTTTAAAACATTGAAACTTGTCTGCAAAGTAGGTGAAAAAACACTTGATAGATTGCTTTCTAGAGAAATATAAAGGAAAAGCACAAAGATACACGAGATAGTGACATCTAGGGCTTGCTGTATGCATGGCACTGTTTTAAGTATTTGTGTTTATTAACACATTAATTCTCATATAACTATCACAGCAAAAACTATTTTTATCCACATCATACAGATCATGAAACTGAGGCACAAGGAGAAAAAGAAACCTCCCCAAGTTCACAAAGCTGTTAGGTGTCAGAGCTGGTATTTGAATATTAGCAGGGTGACTTCCTTAACCACTGTATATATTTTTTCTATCATACGCCTAGAAGAGTAATCTAATACCAAACTGGCTTATTGAGGTGACATTTTGAATTCCTAACTCCTTAAAGCCTAAAAATGTTTGCTTCTGATGAAATGGTCTTTAAAAAATCTTTCTGTTTTCCTTTCTGTATTTTTCTTATAATATTTCAGCTAAATGTGCAAATTTTCTCATAATTCACAAGTGATTATATGAGGGGTGCCCCCCCAAAAAACCAGAATTATCTTTTTGGGGGTAGGCGCCTTGTAATACACTCAGAATTGGTTCCTCCGGATTAAACAGTCAACCAAAGTTTTTATCTGGAACTTTTGAGAAGTTTGGTTTGGTTCACAATTTACGGAAGGAACACCCCAAGTTGTGGCAAACAGAGGACTGGTTCTTCCACCATGACGACACACCTGACCACACCACGCTGAGTGATCAGTAGTTTTTGACCAAAAACAGCATGACCCCCCATACCCCACACTCCCTGTTCACTGGATCTCCCCCAGGCGACTTTTTTTGTTTCCCCAGATGAAAAAAGTCTTCAAAGGAAAACATTTTGCCAATGTGGAAGAGGTGAGGCAAAAATTGGTAGAAGCACTAAAAGGTACCAAAATTGATGAGTTCAAAAACTGTTTTGAGCAGTGGAAAAAGCAGCATCTTAATAGATACCTTCATCAAATAGGGAGTACTGTGATGGTGACAGAAATTTAAACGTGTAAGAACAAGTACACAATTTTTACAAACAAACTCTGGGTGTTGGGGAGATGCTTATGTTGTTTTGGCAAGAAGGATAACAGGAGATAGTTTATAAAAATTTGGAACCCAAGTTCTATCGATGGACTGAATATTCGTATATCTCTTGTATGAAAGAATTTACCCTAAAATGTGCAGGAAACAACACAGCAACACTTTCTCTGAAATAAGTTAAAAAATTATGTCATTCACTGACTACTACTGCTTTGCAACTGACTGTTGAAGAAATTTTAGAAGCTAAATTGTCTTGTTTCCTCAGTTTTATCACACATCACTGCTAATGAATACTTCATTCATGAAGCAAAACAGTTTCAAATTCAGCACACAGTGTTCTAATTAAGCACAGTGTTTATATATTATATCTCATCATAAACATCTGAATGAAGATTCAAGAATCTCCAATGACAGATGATATACATTTTAAAAGAAATATTACAGCTTTTCTACTTCCTCAGGGACCTAATTCTGACAGAAAGTAAAGAGAAAAAACAATACCTATACCCATCATTCTCAGAAATCACATTTATTTTTTGAAAAATGAGTTGGTATAGTTGAAAGAAGACAGATTTAGAACTGGAGGATTAAAAATTGAGACTTGGTGTTTTGTTTATCACTCTTGCACCAACCTGGGAAGTCACCTACTCTCAATCAGAAAGAGGATGATACATGCCTACCATATAAGTTCTCTGTTACGATTAAATTAAAGGGGATGTACACATTTTGCCACAATGTTTGGCACTCAACAAGCAATCACTCAAATGTTAAATCATCCGAAAATATTAATTGAAGTCATAAGAAACAATATGATCACAAAGTAGTCTTGTAACTTCTAAATCTTTTTTTTCCTCATGTAAGAAAATAAACTTGTAAGAAAATAAACTCAATAGTGTGGGTATTAAACTGTCTATTTCATATGATGTGATTGTAGATACTATTCATGTATTTTTCATGATTTTCTATATTTTCCCATATATTAAAGATACATTACTTATAGCTTTTTAAGTAACTGTTTTTCTCACCCTAGTCTGGTGTTACATAGTACTTGTATGTTTATTCTCACAGCTCAGTAAGTTTACCAGATAGGACCAGGTGTGTGTATGTGTTTTCTGATGCAACTGGACTAGATTCTGTGAGCTCTTTCTATCTATAGAATCACATTCCTTTAGCTAAAAAATATGCTTCTATTAAATGTTTAATTATGGCCTCTTTCTCTGTTTTTTTCTTTTTTCTTTTTCTGCAATTCCTATTACCTGAATATGAGGTCACTTGAATCTATCTGCCAAGTCTATCTTTTCTCTCACATTTTCTTCTCTTGTAGATCTTTCAGCTACTGTTTAAGATCTCTGGGGTATGCTCTACTTCAGTTTATTGTCTGATTTCCCTAGTGGAGGCCTCTACATCGTTTCTCTGGTCATTTTTTGTGGCTATCCAGAAGTTCTTTGTAGTTGTGCATTTGAAAATTCTGATGTGCTCCATGTTTGTTTGTTTTGTTTTGTTTTGTTTTGTTTTGTTTTCTGATGCTCCAAATAGTTCGGTTTTATCGGATATATGTTCTGTTTATTGAGGTGTATCGTTCTTGATGAACTGTTGATGTATGACCGTGAGTGTATGAGTTTGTGTGTGTGTGTGTGTGTGTGTGTGTGTGTGTGTGTCTTTTTTTCTAAGTCATCTCTGATAAGATTGTGTTATATGGACGTTTTCAAAAGGGAGAAGAGAATTCACTGAGAAGGAAATAGAAGAGTCTGAAAACTTAAGAAATAACCTGATATTTTTAACTTTCTAGAGGAACACAGATTAAAAACGAGACTTAATCTTATGCAAATAGGTTGTTAGGAATTCAGAACCATAGCACTGAGCACAGAAAAGGGGGACTGCTTATTAACTTTAGGTAGAAATGAAAGTCGTGATGGCCTTTCTTTTTGTGAAGCAATCTGGAATCTATTAAAATTTAAAATGCTGTGTATTAACATCTGGACCCATTTTATTTGTATAGCAGCATATAAGCATGGGAAATGGCAGGTTATTTCCGTGCATAAAAAGTGTGTGAGTGATTTAACAAGGTGGTGTAGAAGGAGATAGCAAGAGCATAAATAAGGTAAAAGGAGAAGAAAACACATATTTGATTTTTATCTTGGAGGCTTCTTTCTTATCTATCACTTCTTTAATAAAAAGGTAGAATTTTTATTTTTAATTTTTTAAACTATTATTTTTTATTATAAAGATGTGGGGTACAATTCAGGGTTAGGTATACAAACTGATCATGCAGGTACCTTTGTTGATGAGGTAAAAAAGTAGAATTATTTTAAAAACAGATATGGGGTACAGTTCAGGTATAGGGGTTAGATATACAAATCTTCATGATGCAAGTACCCTTGTTGATGAGGTGTGCCCCTCCCTCCCCTGGCAGTTTCCCTCAACTGCCAATCCCACTCCCCCGCTCCCCTGGCAGTTTCCCACTACTGCCAATCCCTTTCTCGTAGTATTATGATAATTGTTCAAGATCCACTTATGAGTGAGAACATATGGTACTCTGTTCTTTGTTTCTATGTTAGAGCCCTGAGTATGATAGACTCTTAATCCATCCAAGCTGCTGCAAAGTTCGTATGTTTGTCCTTCTTTGTGGCTGCATAATATTCCATTGTGTATATGTACCATATTTTTTTTGTCTCCAGTCCAGCTTCAATGGGCAGTGTGGTTGGTTCCATGTTTTTGCTATTGCGAATAAAGCTGCAACAAACGTGTGTGCAGGTATCTTTTTGTTAGAATGACTTGAGTGGCTGATCACATGCAGAAGATTGAAGCACAACCCCTACCTATCACCATACACAAAAATTAACTCTAAATGGATCAAAGACCTAAATATAAAACCTCAAACTATAAGAATCATAGAAAATGCAGGAGACACCCTTATGGAAATTGGAACTAGCTACCAATCCCTGATCAAAACCCTAAGTGCCCATAGCATAAGAGATAAGACAGACAAGTGGGACCTCATCAAACTGACGAGCTTCTACGAAGCAAAAGAAACCATCAAGAGAGCAGGGA
The DNA here is from genome assembly GCF_000164805.1 of Carlito syrichta. Lineage (NCBI taxonomy): Eukaryota > Metazoa > Chordata > Mammalia > Primates > Tarsiidae > Carlito > Carlito syrichta. The sequence goes on along the minus strand of NW_007249905.1, from coordinate 752,585 downwards.
GACAGCCCACAGAATAGGGAAAAATATTTGCCAACTGTATATCTGACAAAGGCCTAATATCTAGGATCTACAAGGAACTCAAACTTACTGAAAAGAAAAAAACAAACCACCCCATTAAAAAGTGAACAAAAAAACATGAATAGACACTTCTCGAAAGAAGATATATGGGCAGCCAGCAGGCACATGAAAAAGTGCACAGCCTCACTACTCATCAGAGAAATGTAAATCAAAACAACATTGAGATACCACCTAACCCCAGTAAGAATGGCCATCATTAATAAAACAAACAACAGATGCTGGCGATGATGCAGAGAAAAAGGAACACTTCTACACTGTTGTGGAAATGTGAACTAGAGCAGCCTCTTTGGAAGACAGTGTGGCGATTTTTGAAAGAACTAGAAATTGACCTTCCATATGACCCAGCAGTCCCCCATTGGGAATATACCTCAAAATTATTTTTAATAGAGAATTGTATCAAATTAAAAGTAAAAGATGCCCCGCACTTCCTACTCCCCATAGCCTGTGGGTGGGTGGTTACACTATTTAAAAATTAGTATGATCTCGCATTCTCACTTCTGAGTATACATCCAAAAAATTTGAAAGCAAAGTCCTGTAGAGATACCTGCACACCCACGTTCATAGGAGCCCTGTTCACAGTAGCCAAGAGGTGGGAGCAACCCAAATGTCCACTGACAAAAGAATAGATAAACTAATTGTGGTCTATACACACAATAGAATTAGTATTCAGTCTTGAAGATGAAAGTAGTCCTGTCACATGCTAAAACATGGGTGAACTTTGAAGCTATTATGCTAAGTGAAATAAGCCAGTCACAATAAGACTGATATTATATGATTCCACTTATACAAAGTATCTGAAGTAGTCAAATGTATCGCAATAGTAAAAACAGTGATTACTAGGGACTAGGAGAAGAAAGAAGGAGAAGTTGTGTAGTGGGTATAGAATTTCTGATTTGAAAGATAGAAAAGTTCATATAATGTTAATTATATGAACATAATTAACACTAATGAACTGTACATTTTAATATAGTAAGATGATAAATTTTGCCTTATGTGTTTTTAACAGAATTTAAAAATATCAGTGTCTTCTTCTATCCTTCCTCAGAATTTTCATATGGCATATATAATCTTATTTATATTTCAATGAATGTATTTTATCTTATTTATATATACACTTTATAGATTTCTTATTTATGTATCTTATTATATTTTACATATAAATTTATGTATCTTACTTATAAATAAGATACCTGTCTACATATATTTAGAAATAAATTTGGAATATGAACATACCTTCATATATTCTATATATACCCCCGTGTGTATGTATGTGTATATACACCTTCACACCCACACATATCTGATTCATATCTGGTTAATGTTTTCTCCCTGATGAAACTTTATTGTTTATTTTGTGTTGTGACTGGACTTTTGCACTTCACAGTAACAGCTACCCTTCCATGTCTATTTCTTACAGATTGTAATAATGAAGATGTTGATGGTGGTATCTTTACAGTTACTAAAAGTGTAATATTACATAGTGCAGAAGGCACTGCTTGTAATTGTTCTAATGATGGTCATATTTATTACAAATCTGCTGCAGTGAACAACTTGACAAATTTTCTTACGGATGAATTCCTACAAGTGAAATTCAAGATCACAGATTTGCATTTTTCCCATTTTCAAATGTTATTACTGCCAAATTATCCTCCATAGAGCTTGAGAATGTCCTTTCTGGTCCAGTCTTCCCAACACTGGCTAATATCCACTTGAATAATTTATCTAAAAACTTTAAAAGGGTTGCTAGTTTAATTTTAATGTATCACATTATTATTTTAATTCCCCTTTCTTGGATTCCTAGTAAGATGACACTCTTTTCCTATGTTCATGAGTGAATGATATTTTTCCTGAGTACCTCTTGTTTGCATCCTTGACCCCTCTTCTTCCTTTTTTAGTTATTTTCATCTTCTTATTGATTTACAGTAATGTCTGTAACTATGTTTAGAAAGAATCTCACTATAGAAATGCTTATAATTTTCATATAAACAGGAGTTTGTTAGATACGTATGACACTGCATTGAAATGAGAGTCCTGTTTCTCAGCTCTTAATAGACTCCACCACACCATACCTTGTAACAGTCTGTTCTTTCAGTGACCCTTCATCTTTCTCTATCTTTGGTTGTAAAACTCTTCTTATTTTTCACTTTCCCTTTCTGTGGGGTCTTTGGTTATAATTCTTGGCTCTCCCTCTTATAATATTTTTTCTTCTGTAGATTTTTTTCCCTGATTCTCCAGAAGCATTCACTTGATTTCTTTGGTAATATATTTTTTTTTTTACTCTCTAATCCTCTTAAACTAATATTTTTTTATTTTATTTAATATTCTTTGAGGTTAATTTGATTTCCACATCCTCTAAATATTTCATTTCATGTTCTTAGTCCCATAGTCCATTTGCTTTCCCTGGTGGATTGTTGGATTTGCTCAGTTATTGGGTTATTGCATCTTTTGGACAGAATACATCAGTCATAAAAGCAGGCTCAGAGGCCTTTCTGGCTTCCGTAAGTTGCCACCTTGTCAAAGCAGTATGTACTAGTGATAGCTTCCACAGGGTTCTGTGGAAGATGACAGGAGCCAGTGAGACCTTTGGAAACTAGAAAAGTGCCTTCCTTGAAGAAAATTATGAGGCCACATGTCATACATGAACATATATATGAGAGGGAGGACCCCCAAAAACCCTAAAATTTATTTTTTTAATTGTATATTTTGCATGTTTAAACTTTGGTCACCTCCAAAGTACTCTCTTTTTAAAGCAGTCCAACTATTGAGACACTTTTTCCACTGTTCAAAACCAGTATGAATCTGTCCATTTTGACACCTTTTAGTTTTTCAGCCATTTTTGGTTCAACTCTTCCACATCAGCAGAAAATTTCCCTTTGAGGACTTTTTTTCAACCAGGGAAACAGCAACAAGAAAATTCACTTCAGGTGAGATCCAGGTCAACAGGGAAGGTGGTCAAAAACTGCTGAGCACTGAGTGTGGAGTGGGCAGGTACATGTGTAAATCACCCATCATAAAATGAGCAGTCGTATTAAAAGAATCTAAACAATAACCACAAAAAATAACAAAAACAAAAACAAATTTACTGAAGCCAAACCAAATGCAGCCTCTCACAACACTAGCTGGTGCACCAATGTCAATGGGTTCCTAGAATACTTATGAAGCAGGGTAGGCCTGTACTACAAGGGACCCACCCTCCAAATAATAATTCCATTTTTTGAGGGGGGGAAGTTAATATATATATGCTTTATCATGTATATATATACATGCTTTATAAAATATAACATATAAAGCATGTATACATATCCTTTAGATTTAAAAATACTTCCCCTGAATTTAAAAGAACTATTCTAGGGCTCTTCTTTTGGGCTACCAGCCCATGCCTATGAAGACTGGCCGTGTGGACAGAAGGATGAGATTGTGTGTACCTGGCCCCTGTGTTGCTCCCCAGAGAGCATACCTGCACTGTCAGTAGCAGAGGCAGTGAAGTCTCTCAACAGCAAACATTTCTGTAGCAGTCATGGTTGTGGCAGAGTTTGTTCTGGTGGATCAATTGATTAAGAACTCTTTGTTGCAGTCTGCAATCAGATAGCATGCTTCTCAATTATTCTTTTTACCCATTTGAACCTATAGAATTCATTCTCAAAACTTGAAGGAATCTCCTAGAATTGACTCATAATCTGAGCATACCATTTCCATATACTTTAACATAATTCATCTAAGTGCTTTAAGTAGAATCATTTCAGCCAATCGCATTTGCAAATTTGGCACTAAACACATAGTAGGAAAGAAGATTGATATGAAAGTGTGAAATGGGAGAAACCTTGAATAGTTTATGAGAGATTATAGAATCTAGAAAAGGAGTTATCTAACTGAGAGTTTTCTTGGCAACAAAATGCCCACGGCCCTTATGATACCATTTGGCAAAATTGCCATTAGCAATATTAGTGTTTCATTGACAGTATTGCATATAAATTAGTCCCATATTGTAATGTTGAAAAAAAAGTGGTTTGAAATAACTACATCATGATTAAGTTTTATGTCCATGTGAATCTGTCCAGTAACTCTGGCTGTCAAGAAAACATGTTATTAAGTTTCATAAATCACCATGGTTTAATCACTGTGATTAGCTACTATAACATTTTTGCAGCAATAATCATAGCACTGCTGCAGGATACATAAAAGAGGGCTCTGTTGTGTTCCAAGTCAAGGATTTTGTTGACTGAGGAGTATGTCAAAATAGTCTGTACCTGGTTTGTTAGTCAGCATTTATACTCATCTATCTGGATGAGGATACTGATTGTCATATTGATGACACTACAATAACACAGCTTCTTGCAACACAATCTAAATTAATAAAATATTAAATTGTTGATAATAAATGAGTAATTAACTATTTTAGTGTATTCAAATGATTGAATGTTTGGTCACCCATGTATAACATCTCTGTGTTTGCCAGAGTACCTGATTAAGGAGCATTTATTTTGTGATCATACTTGATAATTGAAAAAAGACTTTAAAATTTCAGCAGCTATATTAAGAAACTGGGTTTGTTGCAACTCAACAATCAACATTGCTGATATAAACATCAGTATCCACATATTTTGTGGTAAGAATAAAAAAGTATTGCTGTAAAAAGGAGTTGTAAGTTTTAGAATATTTTATATCTGTGTGAGTATTAAATCACAAGTGTTTCACTAAATATTGAATTTTCTTGTGATCACTGAATTGTTATAAAAGCTTGTATATGCTTCTAAAATATCATGCACAGTTTCAGCATACAGTTTCAAGCCCTGTGACTTAAGGGCAGGGTGAATTTTCAAAAAAGGCTCAATAAAAATAGGCTTATATATTATTGACTGACACAAAAAGAGTGTTTTTGATTTCTGATGAGTTTAGAGCCCACAAATAACGGAATCTATAAATGTGAATAGATTAGCCCTTGTTTGCCATGTTATCAAATGTAGTTCTACATATTTGTACTGAAGCAAAATATTAACACGAAACTGTCAATTAATGTTTAATTTTATCTTTGCCTACAACTTTGATCAAAAACATCTTGTTTTCATTTTTCTGGCATTTCACCACAGTTTATCCTACAAAGACAGCCATTGATGTCTGCCTACTTTTGATGACCTTTCTTACTGGGTTTTGAAGCCTCCCATTGACCAGCAGGAGTTAGGGGGAGGTGGGTGCTGAGGAGGGGAGGGATGAATTAGGAAAGATACACATAATGTAGGTCAGAAAAGCACCAGTGCACAGAAGTGAAATGTGGCAGACTTCAGACAATAGCCGTTAGTGCCTCAACCACCACTGTCTAAGTCACAGCATACCTGGCAGCAGGAAGACAGGTTTTTTCTAGATTTCCCCCTGGGTATTTCTGGGAGCCCCAAGGAGAATTTATCTTTCCCACCCATCTGTCCTGAGACTGAGACTATTGTTCTGCTCTTCTGGAAGTTTCCTCCTGTCCCTGGAGTATACTGTACTGCTGCTTCTCCACCTGTACTGCTGTTCCACCCGTACTGCTGCTTCTCCAGTATGGACACAGGCCATCTTGTATCACTCTTAGAATAGCTAAGTCCAGGCTCTGCTACTTAACAGAGCATATGGAAATGTCAGTCACAGGCAAGAATGGCTACAACTTAGTTGCAGGTATAACTGCTTTCAGGCTCCATAGGACTGGACTCTTAATTGGGTACTTCACGGAGCACTCACAGCTTAGACTTCCACTATGTTTCATGGCCATTGTATCCCTTTCAATAAAAATATTCCTAACCAGGTCACTCCCCAACAGAGTTTATGCCCACCTACCCCTCTGCCCCATCCCAGCTGTGTTTAATATGCTTAATATGCTTAGGAAATATGCAGAGGAAAGTAAGTTGCCACCTCATCTCCCAGTGGCCCAGTCTTCAAGTTAAATAACATAAAATAAAACTTCAGAAATGTAAGTTCATGGAGAAAGGAAGAAATCTATTTAAAATATATTATTATGCAAATGGTTGTCTCCTAGCTATTACAGTGCATTTACATAACCAAAAGGCTTATTAAATTCCCCCCATAACAAGGGAACATTTTGACTTCAAATAATTCAAAATGCAACTTGTAGAAAAATAACAAAAGCTGATGCCTTAAAAACAATCCTATTGTCACTTCCCCATCTATTTGTAGCCATCACAGTTGTCCAAATTAGAATCCATTCACTGCTGGAAAAAAAAAAAAATCCTGTTTCATGGGTAGAACATAAAGAGGGCACGTTGCAATTATTTTAATGAGTGGGTATATATGATTATTTATTGAGTAGAAACTTTGTGTGTGACACAACTGTGAATCCTCCATCTATAAAACAAAGTTCCTTGAAGATGTAAACTGGTGTTATACAGAACTGTGAACTAATTATGCATTTCCTGTAACTTTGTGTTACTTCAATTCAGTGATCATTAGCTTATTATTCATCCCACGTCAACCTATGTCTGATACTGTGGAAAAAACAAAGTCATTTATAAGAAAGGTTTTTTTTTAGCTCTTTGAGAACCTATCTTTTCATTGGTAAATCTGCACATAAAACTTTGAGGTGGGTTGTAAGTAATATATAAACAAATGCAAGAGAATGCATTTTAGGTATCACAAGAAATCAAAACTGGAATATGGAAGTAGTTAGCCTACTAAGATAGTATAGGAATTGGTTGGCCCAAAAAAATGAAGGATAGTATAGAAATTGATTTGGCCCTAAAAAGGAATGGATTTCAGTTGTGGTAGAATATGCCTGAAATGTGAAGGCATACATTATGCAAGACTCAGAAATCTTTAGACTGAATAAAGAGCAATGTTTAAAATGAGGAGAGGGGCTCTCGGTTGGTGAACATTCTTGAGGGTCAAAATGAACTGGGGGTTAAGTTCAAGAGGCCATGTTTCAATTTCTTACTCCAGAGAGTGCAGGCATGTATATTACATGCTGGATTAATTGCTTGATTGATAAAAATTGTGCTTTATGGTAAAATAGCTGGATGTGGTGGTGCATGCCTGTAGCCCCAGCTACTCGAGGGACTGAGGTGGAAGGATAACCTGAGCTCAGGAAGTTGAGGCTGCCATGAGCCATAATCATCATCTGTACACTTGTGAAATATTTTAGTGATGGGAAAATTATAAGCAAACTAACTTCAAAGACTTCAGCAGACCTTGGGACACAAGAGAATGGAGTAAGCTTTGTAAAGCAGTAAGAAGCTGCTGATGGAAAGTGAAGGCATTGTGTCTCATTTTAACAGGGATAGCATTTGAGGCAGGACAGGTGAAGCAGAGGTACCCACGGAAGGTGTTATTCGCATGAGCCTGAATTCAGGAGACCACAGCATCAGCAATTCCATCAAAAACAAGAATTGCTATGGAGAAGGGACCACATGGTGGTAGGATAGTGTGGTGAAATATGCTGTTTGTGAGTTGCAGGGAGAATAGAATTCATACACAAGAATATAAGTGACAATGTAAGACCTCACTTGCCAGGGAACTGTCAAATTTGGGCACATATTCACTATAGGAGATTGATTAGAAAGTCCTCTGGACAAAACTGGACTTGAGAGGCCTTTAAGGAAAGTGAAAAAAGGGAGGAAAGGAAATCATCTAAGTCTCCCGGGTGCCTTCAGGTAGAGAACTCAAGAATTAAGCAGCCGAGTAGAAGGTCATCAGATTGGCAAGGGAGGCAGAGTGCTGGGGAACTCATCTTTCTGGCACGGGATGCCCATAGAATGTTTGAAAACATAAGGCTGGTATGAAAACAGTTGTTTTGGGAGTCTTGATCAAGTTTGTATTATTTGATAGTAAGGTAGAAACTAAAGGCAGGTAGCGCAAGTATTGCATATGATAATAGTCTAGGATGGGTGCAGTGGTTCTCATCTGTAATTCCAGCACTTTGGGAGGCCGAGGTTGGCGAATTGCTTGAGCCCAGGAGTTCAAGACCAGGCTGAGCAACATGGCAAAACCTTGTCTCTACCAAAAAATTAAATAAATTAATTAATTAAATAGCATGATGTAGTGGCCCCTGCCGGTAGCCCCAGCTACTTGAGGTGGCAGGATAACCTGAGCCCAGGAAGTCGAAGCTGCTGTGAGCTGTGATCATCACGATCACGCCACTGCACTCCAGCCTGGGTGACAGTGCGAGATCCTATCTCAAAAAACAAATAAATAAATAAAAATATAAATCTAGGTGAGTTCTTCAACAGAGAGGAGAGAGGAATGAGAATCAAAGTACATGACAGATTGAGAGACAGTATAAAACTAATGTCGGTAACTCACTGGAAGTGGGAGTTGTGAAAGTAAAGAACAGTCCTTCTTTTCTAACCCGGGTGTGTTTGAGATAATATGGCATTGACAAAAAAGTAGCTAGTGCTGGTTACAGAGGCTGGTCTGAAATCTTGGAAGAATGCTGAGTAGAAAATGTTTTCTAGACTACTGGATATGAAATTTTTGAAGGCATAAAGTCATTTTAATATGCCATTTTAGAATTTAAATCTCTTGAAACATACGGACTTTGGGATCTAGAGTGGTTGAATTATTTGTCTGAGGGAACAGCTTAAAATGCAAAGTGAACATGAGTCCAGCAGGAGGGTGAGTTCCATGGAGGAATGGGTCCCTGCAGGGAGAGTTTAGTGCTATGATGTGATTTGGGTCCCTCGTTTAGTTTGCAAGCAAGATTGACACTTCTCCAGAGTTGAAGCTTAAGACTGAGGATAAAAAAATGGCCAACTGCTTTCAAGTGCAATGCGTATTTGATCCTTGTGTTTATCATGCGGGAGGCAGGATTGTGCTATCCCCAAGTTGGATTAGGAAAATTAGGTTTTTCCCTGTATGCTTGCCCTCTGGTTAAAACAGGGGAGTCTGAGAGACCAAGATGTCACAGAGGCAGGGAGTTTGGAGAAAGATGATCATTAAGTGTTCCCGAAAACCAAAAAGGCAGAAGAGAGGCCGTGTTTGCTTTCATAATACGCTATGCTTATATCTACCTCACAACTAACATCTCTGCTCTGTGACTGTTTCCTCTGTGCTGGTGGACTCTGATAGTACACACTGTGTCTTCATTATATTTTCTTCTGTTAGTATTTCACATAGCACCTGAAAGAGGGTTAGGATACTTTTACTGCATGTTCACTATCGACAAGGTATTATTCCCGGAGAATTGGGAATAAGACGTGTATAAACAGAAAATAAGACTTCTGGGCTCAGATAACTAATAACCTGATGAGCTGTCTTCCTAGATGAAACTCCCTCCTCTCAGTGAGAGTGCTGATGGGGGGTAGAAGGACATTTTGTGTGGAGAAGGACATTTTGAAAATGCCCTCTGAGAAGTTGAAGTAGCAAACGTGCATGTTCATCAAGAATGCAGAGGACGGGATTGAGGATTGAGCCTTAAGCAATATCCTTGAATGACAGGGGTGTGGAGTAAAAGAGGAAAACAGGAGGGAACATCATGACTGTGGACAGTCAGCCAGGTGGACAAGAATTCCCAGTGTCAGAGGAAAACTAGACAAGTTGAATAAGACAGTGTCAGTGAAGCAACCCTACCAAGAACATGGCATGCGTGCCTGTCTGCCTGAGTTTGTGTGCATGTGTGAGCGCATGTGTTTGTGGCGGAGCAGATCTACAAACACAACTTCACTTAGATACAAAGAAAAGAGAGAAGCCAGCTCAGAGGCACTAGTGAGAGAATGGAGAGTCTTGGAATGGGATCAGGGATGAGCATGGATGAGTACATATATTTTGGGAGTAGAGAATTAGTTTTCCTCCAGATATTTGATGATATGATTGTATTTAAAGATATACAGGAGGGAGGCACACAAGTAAAACAGCAACCATGCTGCAGCTTATGGGGACAATACATGAAAAGATCAGGACCCCTCGGGAGTGACTGATGGTGGGTTCTGTGTCTGAGCAAGAAGGATGGCGCACCTCTGCTTTTTGACATTGGAGAGAAGGATAAGAATTACTGGGACACTGATGGAAATGAAGGGGATCACTGGTACTGAGCTCATGATGGATTTGATGGTCTGTCTGGATTTTTTTTGGAAAATTAGGCGGTAAGGCCACCTGCTGAGAATGAGGTTGATGTCGACCTGAAAAAAATAAAGGTCAGTTGAGAAAAGTCACTCTGTAGGAGGGGAACAATCAAAGTAAATAAAGATGATGAGAACGTGAAGGGAGCCAGAAATTAACTCAAGGAAACAGCAACTTTTAGCGTTTGAAGGAAGAAAACACAAGGGGAGAAAGATTGAAACTATTTATGATAGAAGAGAGAAGAGCAAGAACTGAAGGTCTTGGTTGCCAGGAAGTGGAGATCTTTGACACAGGGAAGAGTGTTCCTAGGAATTTACTCAGGACATTTTTTTTTGGTAACATTGCATCTAAGGTTTCATGTTTTCTGACAAAGGTGTTTTATTGTTTTGTGTCAACCTTCTGATATAGGAATGGTACATTTGTCTAACTTTATGCAAAAACACAATTTATTTTTTTCAAAATAAGCATCTTTAAGGAAGATAATTTTGAGATGGAGTAAAATTGCTTCTGCCTTTTTCAAGGCCCTGTTAGAAAGAGCTTTTAGGAAACATTGATATATGTGTTCTCTAAGTCTAGAGTTCCAATTAATGAACGTGTTGGCTGTTTCTGCTTCCTTCACCTGCCAGCTAGCTCAGCTCTGGGAAATTTCTTCAGGTCAAATTAAGGGTAGAGGACAGAGTATAATGCCCCAGGAGACGGCCATATATAACTGCCATTTAAATGCCACCAATGAAAAAATTGCCTTGGCTTAATTTAAAGCATTTGGTTAAGAAGAGAGTTACTTCATAATTGAATAACACTGCTTCCTTCCTATCAACCCCATGGGTATGAGAGTTAAGAACTAAAACAATTTAATAAGATAATATTTCAAGTGCATACAGTACTTCCTTTTCCATACACAGAGCACTTTAAATCCGAGGGGAATTGTGTGTGCAGAGGCAATATAAAAATCTAAGCTTGTGGAAGAAAGCAGTTGCCTAAATCCAAATAGAAAGTAGCAAATAAAAGCACAGGCTTCTTGTTTTCAAAATCTGTTTGACAGACTGGCAATGGATTATTTTCCTGTAGTGCAGGTGCTCGCTTTACTGTAGGCCATATTCAATACCAAAAAAATAACTTAGAAAATACATGAGCTTCCTGTGCTACACAGAACCCAGATGGGAGCCTGGGGTTGTTTTCTTTATCATATGGCCTCTAATGTGGAAGGAAGTTGCCTCAAGGAACATAGACTGTTTAATTCCAAAACCCCGGTATTCTAATAGTTGCAGATACACAGAACACATTTTTACATTCATGGAGTGATTAAAATTGCTTGGGTATAGTGTTTTCCCAGTGTGATAATGGGTATTTAATCACTTAACATGTGCTTTCCATTTGTGAAATATCATGTAGCATTCCAGCACCTTTGCAGTATTGATGCCAGATTCATTTCTCATGTCTGTAGTGCTCCTTCATTGCCCAAAAATGGCCGTGACATGCCTTCTAGCTCTTCCCACATCCTCACACTCATACCCACACTCCTGATTCCTATTTCTCTGAGAAGTTAGAAGCTATTTGTTGAGAATTACTTCAACTTCTCTCCAATTGGGTTATACATTTCTGTTGTTCATCTCTCCGGTTCTGTTCTCTAGCAAAAGTGCTCAGCTCCATCCTGGGCATAACCTTACGTGACTGGGATCCTTTCTTGAACTGAAGATCTTATTTTTCCACATGTTTATATATGTGTACAGCATCTCTCCTGAACTTCCATTGTTGCATTCTTCTCATCACTGAACACCACCCTCAATTTTATATGTATTCATCATCTCCAGTTACTTTGGAAAAAATGAGATTGATTTCATTTTTGAACACTGTGCTTTTTTGCTAAGGATAATCTTTGAAGTCACTGTCTAAATCTTGGCTGTTCCTTTTTCTCTATTTTGTTTTTCTGACTCATTTTTAGCTTAAGATTCATCCTCTGGTAAAGTGGTCATTGGAGTCATGGAGGAGGAAGGGGCTGAGGGGTGAAAAATCTTCTGTTGGGTACAATGTGCACCAGTGGGACTGACAAATACACTTAAAGCCAAGATTTCTTAACTATACAATGGAATCAAAAATCACTTCTGCCTCTAAAATTACTGAAATTAAATTTTTTTTAAAAAGTTTCATTCTAGGGCTACCCTCTTTTGGGTCCCCTCCTGCTGTGGGAGTTCTTCTATCTTCTTAATAAACTCCTACTTTCTAAAAAAAAATGAATAAAATAAAAAAGATTCATTCTCTACCAAACCATGATTTGAAAATAAAATGCCTTTAGCTTCTGTATCTGTAGCTCTGGCCAACATATCTACCAGTGTTTTAATCACACAGTTTCATGTCATCAGAGCTCTGTCCCTTCATTTCCCCACTTTATCCTGAAATTTCCTCTCACTCTTTTATGATTCTTTATCTACGAGCTCCAAGGATGCTTGAGACTTTTCTAACATAAGCAAAGCAGAAAACACACAAACAACACACACACACACACACACACACACACACACACACACACACACACACACACACACCCCTTCCTTTAATCTTGCTTTTCTCTTTCAAAGTAACACCCTACAAAACTACTGAAGTTTTATCACCAATGCCTCAATCACTTGCAGTCGGGTTTCCATAGCAGCCACTTATGGAAACTGTTTCCTAGCATCTCCATTGACCTTGACAATTACTGATTTCATCATTTGTTCACAGTATTTCTACTAGTTGTTCTTGATTCTACTTGGCGTTTGCTCAGAAACTCCTTATTATATCCTCTTGCTTTTTAGTGTGTATCCTTTCTCTATCACTAATGGGAAGGCACCATGTGAAAGTCTAAATATATAAGCTGAAAAGCCTGACAGACCTACCTCTCTATTCTGGCCTTTGATACCATATATCCTTAGGAGAGCCATTTAATTCTTTTAAGGTTCATTTATTCATCTGTGGGAGATAAAGTTGTTTTCACAAATTTGCTATTAAGATTAAAGGTAATGGACTAGTTAGTGCTGAACAAGTTCTTGGTGTGTATGAAGAACTCAATAATTAGCAGCTGCTATGCAGGTTCCTGGCATCACCAACTGCACATCACATCACTAAAATCATCACTATCACCATTATCCCAACATCATGGCTATCACTACCACTGTTATCATCTCGTCATTATCACCATCACTATCTTTTCATTATGGCCATCACCATCACTATCACCACTATCATCCCATCATCATGGCCATCATTATCTCTATCACCACCCTTGTCTTGTCATTCTGATCATCACCATGACTATCATCACTATTTTTTTTATCATTTCTATTTCGATCACTCATCACCATTATCACTATCACCACCATCACTTTCATTGTGGATCTTCTCTCTAATTGTTTTTCTCTATTATTTCTTGCTCTACTTCATTTGTTTCCATTAACAGTAAGAAAACAACTGTAACACAGTATTAAAAAAGTTTTATCGTGTCCATTTGTAAAAACTTCCAGTTGTAACCCATTTTCTTTTACTATGCCATTTATGCCATCTACGATTTTGTCTTATCTTCTAATATATTCTTCTATATAGCCTGTGGTTAAGCCCCTGGATATCACATCCTATAAAAGGCATTTACCTTAGTATTTGCCTAGGCAGAAAATGTTCTCTAATACACAGTCCAGCTGAATTATTATCTTCTTCTTGAAGTCATTTTTATAGCCCCCAGTTGAAATGATGATTAAATATTCCTCCCGTGGCATCCATTAAGCCCTTTTTATAGCATTATGGTGTTTATGTTGTTCTGCTTTGTAGTAGGACAAATTGCTTATACGTCTGTTTGGCCACCCTTCCTCCAATCCTAAAAGCTGCTTTAGGGTAACTACATTGTTTTATTTATTTTTGAATTACAACCAGCTTTGTTCCTCAAATGGGTGATTTCAGAGATTGGCAGTTTTATATATATGTGCATGCAAGCACACACAATTTCAAGGACATTTAAATATAGCAGGTGCCCGGAATATGAAATGCTAGGTCCTGAACTCTTATAGACTGGAGAAGCCTTGAAAGAATATCTCATTGGGAAAGCCTGACATGATAAAGTATTAATAAATAAGTACCCTGCCTTGACAATTTTATTGCCTGCTGAGAAAATAGTAGATGTTAGATTACAGAAGATCTCAGTCATTTTAAATATGTGTTTTTTAATGGTTTGTATCCTGTGTATTATTATATAGAGTGCATACACAGCTCTTTGTAGCTAATAAGAAGCATTTATTTTTCCATAGATTTAAAGCAAATAAAAAAGGTGAGTGTATTTTAAATTGTTTAAGTTATTTGCTAATTATTTATGAGTTCAGAAGCATTTGCATATTTCTGTGAACTTTTTTCTTTTGACTATTTTACTCAGTTTTTGAAAGATAATTTGCACATTCTTGCTTAACCAAATATGTCCTTCTAATTAACTATATTTCTTTGCCAATTATTTTGTTTCAGTTGACTGTGTTAATTCCAATATTGGACTCTTTATTTTCAATATGGAAACTATGTATGCAACTTTAAGCCATTACCTTCCTTATTCTAGAACTAATCTTATATTTTGACATGGCCTAATTTTATATAAAATGGTACTCCAGTAATCTTTATATTGAATTGGATTCTTTTGTGTACAAGATATTTCCAAAAAAAAAGTATTTTCTTAATGTGAATATTCCTTAAACACACATAAAACTTAAGTGCAGAATGATTCTTATGTTAGTGAAAATACATTAAATATGTGAAAAAGAGAATTTCTTTCCAGAAAAAAGAGAAACTAGGCCAATTGAGAAGTGAAAAATTGAGAATTATAGTTGAAGAAAATGGATATTAATAGCACAAATTATTTCATTGACATTATATATTGTCAAATTTGACCTAAGAAAAATCTCATGGATTTTGATTCATTAACTGAAGTAATATCTTAATTGTTTGAAATGACTTCTTTTTAGTTCAGTATGAGTATGATACTATACCTATGGTTTCATTCCAGTCATGTATCCTTAACTTGGAAAATTATATTGAGTTATATAATTTTCTAACTAGGCTCATTATTTTCTCTTAAGTCTTAATTAAAAGCATAAGTAGATGCAAGCAATTCAGTGTATCTGAGCATTGTACAACTTATATTATGGTCAGCATTGTATAATAAAATTTACTTATTAGTTGCAAATTATGATATCTCTTTTGTCATCAAAGATGGAGGGAAAAATTTGAAATTTGAGTTATATCTGAAAATGACAATCACACACACACACACACACACACACACACACACACACTCACCCCTCAAGGACATTTCTCCCCTAGGGGTGCTTGTCATATGCTCTGGTAATGGAGATTAAATTCCTAGTAGCTGGTTGGATAGATCTTTTCCTGTCAAAGAAGCTAAAATTCATTAAAAACTAATTAGAAATGTATAGGAGGTTAATTTTCCATGTTAAGCCTTATTAAAGTGAGATAAGTAATTCATAAAGCACCCAAGGATTGCTCTGTCCAGAACCAAATATAATGCCACTACCACGAATTGTTTCCTAATATGTTACAGAAGCTGTGAAAACAAGGCTGGGCAGAAACTCAGGTCCAGCTCTTCTTGCTTTCAGTGGGAGGAAAACAACAAACGTAATGTCCACACAACTCTATTAAAGAGCAGCTCCTGGCAAAGCATCGGTGAAGTAGCAGCTGTCCCCGCAGGTGGACTGCCTCCCTTTTAGTATTCTCACTAGAGAAAATCAGACCATTTGCCAGGATAAATTTACCCTCAGCAACACATAACTGGATACAAATTCTACCAAGATTCTATGTCCAGTTACTGAGCTGACCACAGGACACTGTAATAGCCGCGTGTCCCGTTCTCTGCATGCATTTTTCAGTTGCATTCAATGTGTAATTTTGATATATGGCATCGAGTGGACAGCAAACACACATATTCAAAAAATATGATATTTCTTTTTGCTAAACTTATAATTTCTAAAATACATTAGTATCATTTTTAATCTTGCCTTCCAGCTACATAGCTTGGGTTATTTCCATGCTGGAAAAATTAAGTCGATTCTGTTGATGTCCTTTGGCGCTGCCTCCTCGGTGATCTTAAGAGATAGGGAGGGTTGCTGATAGCGATAAACAGCAGTACAATTCCTTCAGTCCCAGTTCTGATCACACACCTTGCTAAGGCAGGAAGTTCCCACCCCTCTGTCTCCAGGTGAGAGGCATCCAGGAGAGGGAGAAACGAGAGGTAGGGGTGTCCGCAATATTCTCAGACAAGCGAGCTTGGATTTGCATGTTTGTATAGATGACTGAAGCTTTTTTAATTGGCTTTTAAAAATGTTCTTTGGACTCTACCCAGGTTTTCAGTTAGTAACTCCTTGCAGGCAGTCTCTGACAGGCCCAGTTACTTCCACGGTGCTACTTTGGACTTAAATCAGGCTTGTAGATTCACCAGTATTCCTTAGGAAATGCATGGGTGTAGGATGGTTGGTCTTTGGCATCCTTGGCATGTACCTCTGCGGTGCGTGTTGGTTTCTTTAGCAAGTGAACAGTGCATGGCGCTGCAGTGTTCCCAGTTATATGGATACCTCCACTTTCTTTTCTTTTTCTTTTCTTTCTTTTTTTGGGCAAACTTGTTTTTCCTCCTATCAGGTCTAAGTTTCTTCAACGTGAAAATGCTAACATATACTATCAGATCTTCTCCTCATCATTATACTCACTTGTTTTCAAAAACGGTCATTGGAAATGGAAAATGGAAAATTTTATTATGAAGTCACTTAGAAAATGCCTGTGTTGAGTTTGGATTTACCTGAGAGGTGTTGCATGTGAACAGTCTATTGACTGATAGTGTTATATAAGAATGGCAGACTTGTTTATTCATATCATATCCATATAAGGGTTTAAACCATAACATCACATTTAAAATTTACTGTAATAAAAAAAAGTTCATGTAGCAAATGTATTAAAATAGTTAAATACTGGAGAGAATTACCGCATCCCTGAATGGTAAAACTGAATAAAGTACAAACACTATCCTTTGTTTTCAATGTACCATATAGGTTTAATGCAGTGTGTTCAAGGTCACCCTGTTCCACCCTTTCATCATCCTCCTGTTTTGTCTTCTTCAATCCCTTCTTTTCCCTCCTTTTTTCTTTGACATTCTTTTCTCTTCTTTTTTTTCTTATGCTTTTTCCCCTTGTCTGTATCCTCATTTTAAAGATCTTGAAAAAGTAATCTGAAGTTAAATGGTAGTGCAAACAGGTAAAAAAAAAATAATAACTTTTATGTTTTGTTAAAAAAAGTGAGTTTTGATGAGCAACTTAATCTACTAAGTGCTAAACCTTCCTGAGGACTCACAATAAATAAATTAACAATTTACAGATAAAACATCAGGACAAAACAGATGGAAGCCCAAGTTTGAGTAGAATTTGCTGAGGGATAGATATGACTAAATAAATTGAAGAATCAAATAATTGTTGAGTAAGTGGGACTGTTAAATTAATTATTTGAAGAAGTGAAAGAAAGTAAAAAAAATGTATTTTTTACCTTTCACCTAATATAAAAGCAATAAAATAAATTATAAATACATTTACATAAATTATAAATGCCATATGATACTCAAAGTCAAATAGTATGGTCCTCATATAACAATTGATAAGTAATTGTCAAAAAATTAGACTCATAGTTACAAGTAATAAAATAAGAATTATGGTAATAATAGCACCTATCATTTACTGAGACCCTATGTTCTCTCAAGAACCCTGCTAAATGATTTATTAATAATAGTACATTTAATCTTCCTGGAATCACATGTTATAAGTTCTGTGAACTTCAGGTGAGGGACATATGACTAAAGGATTTAAAGTAACTGATTAAACAGAGAGCCAGAATGTAAAAGCCTTAGCCTGATTCCATGCATTTATTTAAAATACTACTTTTTGTGGTCATTTAGGTTGTTTCAATGAACTAATATTGAGTTAAGCTTAATGATACACATACACATACATGTGGGTTTTTTAGGAGAGAAATTTGTTTTTAACTGTTGTGCTTTAACCATTCAAAAGAATAGACCACTCCCATTTTATTCATTTAATATCGTATTGGTTGACATGTATATCCCTTGTTGATTTATTTCTCTATTATTTTCTTAAGTGAGAAAACAGAATTTATTGAAAGGACAGAAAAACTCCCAAAGTGAGAGGGGACCCCAGGGAGTTGCCCTTCTTTCCCTATTATGAATACAAATAAGTTAGCACAATATTTTCATATACTGAACTTTTTACATTTATTGAAGGATTTCTTCCGTCTTGTAGAATTACTGATTGATAGGGAACACATTTTAAATATTCACTAGGTGTTATGAAAAGTGGTAGCAGGTGTTTCTGTCTTTTTTCTAACTTTAGAGGTAGGGCCTCTGAAGACTGACCAATAAGGATAATAACACTATAGATGTGCTTATTTTAAGAAGAGTCAAGATTGGATATTTTTCTTGGTTGAGGAAATTGTTTCTACTTCTTTTTAAAATTTATTTTTAAAAATAAAATATGCACAACAAATTCAAAATTAAAATAATCATTTGTTCTTTTAGATGTAATATACAAGTTTGATGAATTGACTATAAACAGATTATTTTGAGTTTAAATATTAGATACTAAGTATCGAATGTTAGATATCTAATATGAATATCAATATATATTAAACATAATGTAAGCTGGGCTTGGTGGCTCAGCCTGCAATCCCACGCCTTTGGGAGGCTGAGGTGAGTGGATTGCCTGAGCCTGCGGGTTCGAGACCCGCCTGGGCAGCAAGACCTCATCTCTACAGTAAATCAAAAAAATCAGCCGGGCATGGTAGTGCATGCCTGTAATTCCAGCTACTTGTAAGGCTGAGACGGAAGGATCGCCGGAGCCCAGCAGGTCGAGGCTGCGGTGGCCGGGAGCGGCCACTGCACTCCAGTCTGAGCGACAGAGTGAGACTCCAACTCAAAAACAAACAAACAAACAAACAAAAGAAAACCATAATGTAATTCTGCAATTTATATTGTAATATGTGTGTGTTCTCTTAACCAAACATGACATTTGTAAATTTACTTGTTGGTAATTTATACACGACTGTCTTATGTAAGTTCTTTAGCTTTTTCTACATTTTCCCTTAATTCCCATCTTTTATATTTTCTCTCAAGAACAAAACGAAAGTGCCTTCCTTCTCGCTACTGACTTTGTAAACTATAGAAATGTCCACTGTTTAAACATTCAAATTGTTTATTCCTTTCAAGGTATTGCTGTGTGGAGATAATGGATCTAATGCAGTTATCCAATTAATTGCAATTTGAAAAATAATTCGCCACAGATGCTGAATTATTTGGAAATGGATAAATGGAAATGCTCAGTTTTTGTTTTTTGTTTTGTTTTGTTTTACACTTTGTTTTTGTAAATTTAGACTTGGAGTATGTGAGCAGGTTTGTTGAAAGGGTATATTGCATGTGGTGAAGTTTGGGCTCTTACTAAGCCCATCCCTTAAAGGGTGAACATGGCACCCAATAGGAAGTTTTTCAAGCCTTACCCCCTCCTTCCCTATTTTAGACATCAATAGTCATTGGAATTTATCAAATTTTGTGTACAATTATTTTCTCGTATGATTTTGACAATTAGTATTCAGTGTTCTTGCAAAAGATCTGGTTCTGTTAAAAGAGATTCTGGAGCAAGTGAAGATGAAAAATATTAGAAAGTTTTGGAGAATATCAAGACTCAGAAAAAAAGAAATAAAGAATATGATGACTGAGCAGTTATTACACAAGATGCCGAAGACGTCAAAGATGACGATAACGATTATTCAGGATGAGGATGAACTAGATATGACTCTTCTCAAGGATTTCAAAGCAGCTTGCAACTGGAGAATCAAAATCTCCCTAGCAAAAGACTGGCAGAAAATGGGCAGAAGTGAAGGCCTTAGCTGGAGTGAACAGGAGACATCAGACTGCTGAGGCTGACTCAGAAAGTGAGCATGAAGTTGCAGAACCAGAATCATAAATTGAGACAAAGTTACCAAGAGGAATCAAAACAGCAGCACTAGAAAGACAAAATATAGCCATGCACACTTTCTCAATAAAGATGAAAGTTAGGAGGTAAAATGGTGGTGGGGGGAGGTCCTGTAAAAATATATTTTGTTCTTTGATTTAATAAAGGTATTTTTGTAGCAAAAAAAATTCTCCAAATAATTTAACTTTCATTAGGATTTTGAATAAAATCAGATTCATTGATTAATATGTCAGTTAATATCTTGAAACACGGCCTCATTTATTCATGTCTTCTTTTGCCTCCTTCAGTAAAAATGATACAAATGTGTAACTTCATTGGAAAAATGTTTCACATTCTGATCAAGTTTTTTCTTAACATTTTATAAAATTTTACTCCTTAACAATTTTTCCACTAAAGTGATAAATGCTGATATAATGGAATGTTATATTTAGCATATTGGTCTTAAATCCAACAACTTGTTGAACTCTCTTATTAATTCTAAGAGTTTGTCTATAGGCCCTCTGGGTCCATGAAGACCATGGATGTATATTTGCTATAAAATGTGTTCATTTTGATTCTACTTTATAAGTTTATACCCTTTCTTTATTTTTATTATATCTTTACCCTCATTGATGTCTAGAATAATGTTGAATAGCAGAAGTAATAGCAGATATTCACGCATTGACTCTTACGAAAAAAATGAAGTAGATATGACTCTTTTGGAGTTTTACCAATTAAGGGTGATGTTTGCTTTAGGATTGTCTATTTTTGAAAGGAAAAAACTATTTTTAATAGTTTAAAGAAATTATTTTTTACTTTTAAATGTCAAAATTTAGTCATGAATAGGTATACAAATTTATCAAATACAGTTTCTTTATCTATTAATATTGATCATATTTCCTGGGGTTTTTTTTAATTGATATTTATTTATTTTACTTTTTTTTCTTTTAAATATGTGGCGTAAAATTCAGGATTAGGTATACAAGTGGTCATAATACAGGCAACCCTTTGGTCCCCACTTTGCCTGGTTTGAGGTCAGGTACACTTTTTGATGTTGTGTCACCCCCACTCTCATCTGGCAGCATCCCGCTACTTCCAATCCTTTCCTTATAGTATTTTGGTAAATGATCAGGGTCCGCTTATAAATGAGAACATGTGGTACTTTGTTCTTTGTTTCTGCGATAGATCACTAAGTATGATAGAATCTAAATCCATCCAAGTTTCTGTGAAGTCCATATGTTTGTCCTTCTTTATAGCCATGTAATATTCCATCTTGTATATGTACCACATTTTTAAAACTCCAGTCCAGTTTTGATGGGCAGCATGGTTGAGTCCATGTTTTTGCTATTGTAAATAGTGCTGCAATAAACAAGCATGTACAAGTATGTATCTTTTTTGTAGAACGATTTGAGTTCCTCTGGTTATATTCCCATTAGGGGGTGTGCTGGTTCATATGGAAGGTCAATGTCTAGTTCTTGTAGAAATTGCCACACTCTTTTCCAAAGAGGTTGCACTAGTTTGTATTCCCACCAGCAGTATAGAAACCTTCCTTTTTCTCTACATTTTTTAATAATTTTTAATTTTATAATTTTTAATTGTTTTATTAATGATGGTCATTTTTACTGGGGTTGGGTGGTATATGTGGTTTTGAATTGCATTTCTCTGATGATTGGAGATGTTTCCCTATTTTTTATATGATGAAATTATATTGGTAGATTTTTGAAATTTAGAAAATCATCAAAGAAAAAACCTTCTTGTCCATTTATATATATGTTTTATGTATATATGTATACATGAAATGTGCTATACAACTGTAGCAGAGGGTTGAATTAATTATGCACAATAGTTCATAGTGCTCTATCACCTTTGATCCATGCAAGTTTCTTGTCTTAATTTATCTTTATTTATAAGTTTGATGAGTTTGTAATTTTCTTTCTATACCATGTCTTGTCTAGTCCTCCTAAGATTAAGGTCAAACTAATTTCATGAAGTTGAATTTTGGTCTGTTTTTCTTTAGTATGGAAGAGTGTATATAAGATAGAGAGTATCTATTCATAAAATCATTTAAATTTCTACATAAACTCCTGGGATAGGTAACTATTTTTATTCTTTGGTCAATTTTGATATTTTATATATTTCTGTATATTTACATGCTTCTGGGAAAATGTCTTATTTAGACTTTCAATTTTTCATTTATTTTAATAATAGCTTATATATGCTAAAATCCAAAATTTATATGCTGTTATATTCTTTTTACTTGTTTTAGCTATGCTTGTGTTTCATTTTAATATAGACTTGTGAGATATATTTTAAATTTTTTTCAAAACAGGAAATTATATTTGTGACCATCTCAATTGTGTATTTTGATTTCTATTTCATTTATCTACTTATTTCTCTTGCTTATTTTTCCTAAACTTCTTGCCTTTATTTTGTTTTCCTTTCTTAGCTTATTTCACTAAATGCTGAGATAATTTATTTCCAAAGTTTCATGTTGCTATTAAATGATATTTTGGCTAAATATTTCACTGTAGGTACTGTACTAGTTGCTTCACATATAGTGTGAACTTTAAAGAACTGTGTTCATATTGACCATGTTTTACAGAGGTTATGTCAATTTATACTCACACGTGCTCTATGAGTGAAAGTGAATGGCTTTTGTATCACATCATTTCTAGATCTGGAATTAGAGATCTTATAAATAATATGTAATTTAATGAACAAAATGATATTTCATTTTTACTTTAATGAGATTACTAAGAATTTCTATTGAGGCTACTTTGAGTAAAATTTTATATTTACTTGATTTATGTTTTCCTGATATTTAATACACAATTTCCTTAAAGACTATTGTTAATAAGTACACTAAATGATTTCAGTCAGTAGACATTTTACAAACTTTTTATTTTTTGTCACACTCCTCTTTAGAGAGTTAGCAATCAAGAGTCCCACTTGAACAATCTCCAAAACCTGTGTTAATAGAAAATTCACTTTTATGTAAAATATATAGCTTATAAATACTACAGTTGTATAATATCTATGAATTATAAAGCACAATTCAACTAGTGATGTAGAGATTAATGCATAATGAAATCTAGTTAAGGTACAATAGCTCATTTGTAATATACTGGTTTATAATCTATAATTCCTCCACCAAAATTGTATCAGGATGCTCTTCTTTTGAATTATCATATATGAGAGGGGACCCAGAAAAAAAGCCAGGGTTATTTTTTGGAAAGCAGGCCCCTTGTAGTACAGCATTCACCCATTAGGTAAGGGTTCTAGAACCCATCAATATCAGTGTATGAGCTAGCATTGTTGTGAGAGGATACATTCAGCTTCAGCAAATTATTTTTTGGAGATTCTTTCAATGCGTTTGCTCATTTCATGATAGGTGATTCACCAGCTCACCAACCTATACTGCTCTAAGTGTTCAGCAGTTTTTGACCAAAAACGGTTTGCATGACATCCATGCCCTGCCTTCCCTATTCACCTGCTTTTGCCCCAAGTGACTAGTTTTTGTTGTGTCCCTGGATGAAAAAAGTCCTCAGAGAAAATTGTTTTGCTGATATGGAAGAGGTGAAACAAAAAATACGGAGGCCCTAAAACAAAATTGACAAGTTCAGAAACTGCTTTGAGCAGTGGAAAAGTGTCTCAATAGGTATATTGCATCAAACAAAGAGTACTTTGAAGGTGATTGAAATTTAAACATTTAAGAATAAATACCCTTTTTTTTTTTTTTTTTTTTTTTTGTGTTGGAGTCTCACTCTGTTGCCCAGGCTGCAGTACCGTGGCACGCTCAAGGCCACCCCAGCATTGGCCTGCTGGGCTCCGGCGATCCTTCCACCTCAGCCTTCCAAGTAGCTGGAACTACAGGCACACATGCTAGTACACCCACTAATTTTTGATTTATTGTAGAGACTAGGTCTCGCCAACTTGCCTGGAATACACATTTTAAAAAATTAGTTTCCTTTTTTTGTGGGGTTTCCCCTCATACATTTTGACTACAAATAGTCATATTTTCTCATGCCAGGTAAAGTTTTTTTCTCTGCATTTTCTATATTCTCTATAACTCAAGACTTTTTTTTTAAAAAAAGCTTATTTTAAAAAGACTTTTTATTTTTAGCTCATTGTTTTATATTTCTAGAGCCATAAATTATTTGTGTTAGTATCTGCACATCTTTGATATATAAATAATGAAAGTATTGCAAGTCAATTTTTTAAGTTTGTGAGTTAGGATAAATAACATTTCAACTCTGATGTACTTTCAAAGCAGGAAACTGCAACTTGAGAGACTCTAGGAGTGAAGATGTACATCATTTCTTTAATTTCTTTCTATAAAATAATAGTGTAATATAACCCTTTACTTTAAAAAAAAGGAGGTTCTTTAGTTTTAAATTCTTAAACTTTTTTCTTCCTATATTTAGTAAATGAAAGTCTGAGGGGAAAAATGAAATTATTTTTATTAAAATTGTTTAAATAACTATAGATATCAAGCAGGTAAGAAATTATCTCTAAACTTTATTTCTCTTCTTACCCATAATGAGGAAATTGAGGATTTATCACTAGAGAGTGTCTTAAATTTTTAATGACTTCCTGTTGAAATTAACTGCAGCTCAATCATTAAAAACATAGTATGGCAGATCTTTATGCTTTCAATATTTTGAATTACTCTGACTGTCTTCATTTTCAACTGACAGCCACTGTCTTTTATTATCCTAATAGAATGAGAAAAATAAATCTGTGTACTTAGTTTTCTGGTGTTTTATGCACAAACCTCAGTAATTGGATTCTGAGACTCCATTCTCATTTTATCCTAGGGCTCTTATTGATTATTTGGCTAGTGAGACAGGCCCTCTGGAAGGAATACATTAAGGGAACAACAACACTGTCTGATAAGTGGTTGCCAAAAATCACTGATATTGTAATTTTGGTAATGCACATCTCTGTCTCAGATACAGGCTGGGCATTTTGCAGAGCCTCCTCTCATCATTTTGCCCGTTTTCTGTTGCTTTTGCCTCTCTTTAGCACCTGCAGCTGAATGTGCACCAAAAAAACAATAATGACAAACAACTAAAAATTTTGCTAGAACAATTAATTGGGAGACTTATTTGTTTGGACCCACACTGCTAACACCACACTCACCAGCTATCTGAATGAAATAATTTTCTTCTCTTTCAGAGATTTTGTTACTCAAACAATTTGGTGATTATTTTCAAGGAAGGCTATACTCTGTTCTTTCTGTCACTCAGACATAACTTCATTGTGTTCTAAAAGTAAGAGTTTATCCTCAGGTTGGAGAATAAAACGTAGCGTTACGTGTGTGTGTGTGTGTGTGTGTGTGTGTGTGTGTGTGTGTGTGTGTGTGTATGTGTTTCTACTTTTTTTCAGGTTTATTTTTTATTTTAAAGATGTGGGGCATAATTCAGGATTACTTTTTAGATCTTACTCGATCATAACTAGAAGAGTCCTTATCAAATATCATCAATCCATTAATTATGGATGAGAGGAAACTTAAGCTCCAAGTAGTTGAGACTGGGGTGAGAGCTAGTGCTGAAATTCCTGAGAATTGGCAGGGAATGGAGATTTCAGGGCAAGAACTCCATCCTTGATCGACATCCTTGATCCTTGGCTTTGTGACACTGGAGAACTCATCATTCATTCTGAAAATATTTATGAGTTCCTTACTAGGCACTTAAAAGTCACTATCTCTGTGCTACCTCTTAGCATTGCTGTGAACTCAGAGAGGTGGTATGTGCGATGTGACTGGCATGTAGCTGGCTATCAGTACATGCAGTTTTTTTTTTCTCTCTCTTATTATCCTAAGTAATGACTTCTTCATTCTGGACAAATGAAGAGTGCAACTATGAGTGGATCATAGTGAATAATTTAATATTTAATTTTTGTTATGTAACCTTTTACCTTTTTATGGAATATTGCAAATTCCATGTCAGATTTTGGTGACTATGAAAACAAAATAATTGAATGAAGAAACAAAAGTGTTATTTTTTATTATTCAGAAGTTAAAATGTGAACTATAATAGAATCAAATACCCAATGTGTGCACATAATTAGACTTGATTCAACATTTTTTGGACATCGATCATGTCAGACACTTATAGAGGCCATACATAAGGCATATATCTGTGTTTGTCTATGGATTATATCTACTGACGAGATTTAAATGCATGTAGCTGATCCTGTTTTCAAGCCTCATGTGATGGGTAGCCATATACATTTCATTCATTTATCCATTCAAGGAATATTTGTTGAGTATCTGCTCTGAGTAATGCACTCATTGTTCTAAGGACTGACAGTACCACAACGGATGAAAAAGTCCCTGTGCTCTGTGAACCTACGTTCTAACAAGGAGAGACAGATGATGAAACAAAGTGTCAATGCTCAGTAGCTTACATTCTATCAAGGAGAGACAATAAGCAAGTAAACAAGCAAATTAATAATATGAACTTCCCTGATTATCTTGGGCCTGACTGGCAGGTGGAAGGAGAAGTTGCAGCAGAGAAAAAATATATAAAACTTGTGGGAAAAGAGGGAGTTCTCCAGGTATGGTTGCAATCAGACTGCACTGAATTTTGAGTGTTTGATAAGAAGCATGGCCTTCTGGGGGAGAAGGAAGACTTTAACAACTGTTCGCTGCTTGCTTCTGTTTATGGGAAGAGGGCTACAGTGAGGAGAGCTGTGCTTTAACAATGAATATTGTTTTACCAGCACTTTGTGGGAGGAATTGAAGTAGCAAAGAACCCAAATGGGGGGTTAAGTTAGCAAGCTACAACAACACCCTAGGTGAAGAGTAGTGAGATGGAAATGGATGCAAAGCATTACAGAAGCAAAACTGGAAAGATTCAGCACCTGACGCATGGGCAAGGGGAAGTGAGTGAAACAGGGAGAGGAGGAGAGGTGATTCTGAAGGTCAGGACCTAGGTAAGTAAAGGGACAGTGATGTTGTTTAGGGAAATATGGAAGAGGAATGAAAGTGTGTGTTTCTGAAATTGGGACAGGTCATTTCAGATTTGGACTTTTGAGGTATTGATAGGGGTCTTTGCTGGAAGTACTCAGCAATCTCATGCAATTGTGGATTGGATTTAGGAAGACAGAGTGAAATTCAAGATGCGAATTTGGGAGTGACTATGTTCAATTTTTAAAAGGCCTATCTGAGACATGTGACACGAAAAAAACCTGCCAGTAGAGAAATAACATAGCAACAATCAATTCCAAGATATGTGTTACTCTGTCAGTCCCCTCATGGGACAAGTCAAGACAGAAAGAGCTACAGATATAGCTCTTTATACCCCATAGAAGCAAATAAACATGTTTTACAAACATTGTGTCCATTCTTTTTTCAACTACAACCTGTAGATTGACTATTACTAAGATTTTCATTTAACAAAGAAGTAAGTTACAAAAGCAGAAATTTTATCTGAAAAAAGAAGAAGTAGTAGATTGAGGTTTATAGAAACTAAGCAATTTTTCCAGAGTTGCCCAATTGGTATATGGCAGAACTAGGGCACAGGTCCAATTCCTCTCATTACTGTTTAATAAAAAGTATTCAGATTATTTCCCCTGCCCTGTGACTTGCCTGCAGAATGTATATCATACTAAGTATCCACAAGTCTCTGAATCAAGAGACACCAGAAAAACTGAGACCCACTTTTGTAATACTGCTCAGTTCATAACCCTCGAGAGAATCCAGTAGTGGAATTTCTGTTCATCCATGCATTCATTAACTCAACAAACATCAGTTGGGCATCCACCGAGTGTTGTGCTCTCCACTGACACTAGAGATTCAGACGTGAAAGAGAGAAGTCAGTCCTTTTCCCATTTGTTTAGTGTTCAATGAGAGCCACAAACAACTAAGCAGATAGGTATGGAGACTGTGTGGTGAATTGTTATGGGAAGTCCCTGGGGCTATGATGACTTAGCAATCACAGGTGGCCCAACTTGGAGGGGACAGGGAAGACCTCTCCTAGGAAGTGATGTCTACGGTAAGACCAGAAGGGGACCTAGAGGTAAGCTGGAATCAATAGGAGGTAGCAAGGCCTGAAGACCTAGATATAAGATACAGGGAAGAAGAAAGGCTCCTTGAAAAGCTTACAGAGGGGAACGGGGTTTGTGTCTATGAAGAACAAGGTGGGAGACACTCCCGTGTTAACTGAGAGGTAAGCTGGGTCAAACCAAGAAAGACCTTCACATCTAGATGACACATAAAAATGTTAAATTATATGCAATGTGTTTTCTTTAGAGAAGGGTAATGTCTAATTACATTTCAGATTTATATCATAAAACCATTTTAAAACTTCACAAAGCTTAGTATTTACAATTTTATTTTGCCAGAAAATTACCTTGTGTGAATGCAGGTATTCCTGAATAAATAAAGCTCTCCTGTGATTCCTCATATTAATGTCTAGAAGTCATTGGTTCTAAAGAAGGAACAAAGGTAGTGTAGGAAGCAGGAAAAAAAATGGATTAAATAATTTTAGTAATCTACCTTGTGCAATCTAGTGCCTTTTTAGGCAGACGATGCTGAATCTGCCACATTGCCCAGTTTTGTTTTGCTTTGGTTTTTTTGGGGGGGGGAGGTTGTGAAATTATTGAAATTTTCACCGTACTTTCTTGGTAGTGGCCTCCTCAGGATGCTCCAGCAATATATGAATTTAGCTTTAACATTCCCCAGATGAAACTGGGTTAATTCCCCCTCCCCACCCCCACTTTTACTTTTGCAGCTGCACATCTTTTCAGATAACTTTTAATAGAGGAGAAAGATTCTGGGCCTCAGATATGCTGTGACATTTTCATTTATATTTATTGCTTTTCAGTGACACATTTGTTTCTGGGAAACATTTCTGAAGATGTAAACACGATAGGAAGACTAAGAATCTGTCCCTCTTGACCCCCAAAATTTGTTATTTTGAAACATTAACTTTCATGTGAATGGAGTTTTCAGTATGTCTATTTAGCACAGAAGTAAACACTTTTCTAGCAAACAAACAAACAAACAAAACAAAAACACATTCAGGATTTAGCAAATACATCCCAGCCCCTGGGCAGAATCCTGCTCTGTGAACACACCCTCATCCTGTGAGGTTTGGGAGGAGGAGTTCTGTAAAAAACCTTTTACTGAGGCAAAAGTTATTCTTGTTGTCCAAGAGGGACTGAGGCAGGAGACGAGGAGGTCAGGGAATGGTGAGAGGCTCCGGAATGTCTCCTGTAAAGAGGGGCAATAAGAAATTTTCTGGTGAGGATCAGATGAGATCAACTCCATAAAACCCGCACTTCCACAGCCCCCACAAATTCCTTGTTAAAAAAAAAATTAAGATTTAGATAGATGATTTCTGTTTTTTTAAAATTTTAGAGTTGTGGGGTACAAGTAAGGGTTTGCAACATAAGTTGCATATAGATGAAATTCTGGCTTCAAGCTGGCCCTCTCTGCCCCTATTAGTGGACCAGGTACCCATTGTGTTGCCACATACTCCCCTGTCTCCTCCCTCCCTCCCTTTCTCCCCTAGCAGTGTTCAGGGTCTGCCACTCCCACCCTTCTGCTAATGTGACTAGTGTTCAGGGCCCACTTATGAGTGAGAGCATGTGGTATTCAGTTCTTCGTTTCTGTGATAGTTTACATAGTATGGTGGTCTCCAGCTGCATCCAAATTGCTGCAAAAGCCATGATTTTGTTTTTCCTTATGGATGCATAATATTCCATCATATGTAAGTACCACATTTTCTTTATCCGGTCTGCTTTCAATGGGCATCTGGGTTGTTTCCATGTTTTTGCTATTGTGAATAGTGCTACAATAAACATGCATGTGTAGGTTTTATTTTGTTTGTTTGTTTTGTTTTGTTCTTGTAGAGCAATTTAAGTTCCACTTAAATGTAAAACCTCAAACTTTAAAAATCCTAGGAAGCCAGGTGTGGTGCTCATGCCTATAATCCCAACAATTTAGAAGGCCCTGGTGAGAGGATTGTCTGAGCCCATGGGTTCGAGACCAGCCTGGACGACTTGGCAAGACCTCATCTACAATAAATCAAAAAATTAACCAGGCATGGTGGCACCTGCTGGTAGTTTCAACTACTTGGAAGACTGAGGCAGAAGGATTGCCTGAGCCCAGCAGGTCAAGGCGGCGGTGACCATGAGTGTGCCACTGCACTCCAGCCTGGGTGACAGAGTGAGACTCCAACTCAAAAAAAAAAAAAAAAAATAGCCTAGAAAGAACATAGGGAATACCCTTCGGGACATCAGAGTAGGCAATGAATTTATGACAAAGTCCCCAAAAGCAAATACAACAAAAGCTAAGCTAGACAGGTGGGACTTTATCAAACTGAACGGGTTTTGCACAGCAAACGAAACTATCAAGAGAGTAAAGAGACAACCCATGTAATGGGAAAAAAATATATTTGCAAGCTATGTATCTGATAAAGGCCTAACATCCAGGATCTACAAGGAACTCGAACTGAAAAGAAAACCAAAAATTAACCCCATTAAAATGATTTTTAAGTGTTAATTTTCTTGCCTCGACCTGCCTCAACTCCAGCCTACATTTCCCATGGCTTCTGACATTGGAGGTGATCACCAGGATCATATGGGTGAGGACCCAGGCAGTGAGCATGAGAGCTGAGAGAATGCTGCCTGCTACCCGGGAGCAGCACAGGGCCCATCTCCATGTGTGGGAGCCATGTGGGGGTCCGGGCTTCTGAGGTTCACAAGAGGTGGCCCTTGGGCATAAAAGCCAAGCAAGTCCTTCTCTCTGAGAAGACAATGCAATGAAGGCAGAATGACCTTCAGACAACTGCTGAGCTAGAAAGATTGTGGTGCTATCCTCACTAAGAGGAGCCTATGTTGAAGTGAGTTAATGTGCATAAAGCTATCAGATCAGTGGTGGGCATAGAGTAGAAACTCTGCCACTGATTGAAGACGTCCTTAT
This sequence comes from Carlito syrichta, assembly GCF_000164805.1. Lineage (NCBI taxonomy): Eukaryota > Metazoa > Chordata > Mammalia > Primates > Tarsiidae > Carlito > Carlito syrichta. The sequence goes on along the minus strand of NW_007249905.1, from coordinate 721,514 downwards.
TTTCTGAGATGTCCAAATGACAGGTAAGAAAAGCAGGACTCCCTTTTGTGCCTTAAATCTCCTTTTATATCCCCTAGTCACAGACTTCCCTGATTCGGCAGGCTTCAATTAAAACCTAGCCAGCAGAAGAGTCCTCTCTTTCTCGGTTTATTTTGAATCTGGATAGCCTGGCTCTAAAAGAAATTTTCTTTTTCTTTTACAAAAAACACAGCTGATTTATTCCAAAGCCATTTTATTCCTATAGTACTAATTAAATACTATATTGCATTTTTGTTGTTTTCAGTGGTGTTGCAAATAAGAATTTGGAGAGTCAATGTAGAATTGTGCTGTGTCATTTCAACATTCATGAATATGGCTATGACTTTGTCATACACTTTAGTGTGTAGAGTGCATACTCAGTCATGTCCTCGAGGCAGGGACAGACACAGACTCTGTGTTCCTGCAGTGTCTTCTGCTTATCCTCCCCACCCTTATTGGCCATTTTACTGCTTAACCGCACCCTGATTTTAACTGGGTGTGAAAAATAAGACACTAAGGAACTGAGACTTGCCACTTTTATTCTAGGACAGAAACTTTAGTAAGAGACCGAGTTTTAAAAGCCACAATATTAAAAAAAAAAAAAAAAAAACTGCAAATTTAAGTCAGTGAGGTGATTCTTAACCTTCAACTCTAGACTACTGAGGAGGGGTTCACATGACCATCTTCAGAAGTGAGAGAAAGCTTCACCTGCCTGGGTGGCTAGGGGCAAAGTGGGAAGTCCGTGGCATGAATGGAGTCTGACCTCTCTTCAGTTCCTTGGTTCCATATAATTTGAATGCATAATTTCACATGTATTTATTCAGAAAGATGTGCACCCAGACTCCTTTCTGCTAAATGCAGACTCCCACTCTTAAACATTGGTGAGAGAAGCCTGCTAACTGACATTTGCAATTTCAGGATGGCACCTTGTGGGAGAGATAACTGCCAATCATTCCTGCCAGCACCACTCTCAGAGGGAGTCTAAAGGGAGCTAGCCTGGTCCAATTAAAAGAAGCAATTATGAGTAATGGAAAGTAAACAAATCTAAGAAAAATGATATTGCAAATCACAGCGGGTACTCACAATGCAAGGCTGTAGTATGTCGTCATCTTTGTTTATAAAGCTATTCATTTTCTTGAAGATTTTTTTGTGACATACTCAAAAAGAAATCCTTAAGCTTCATTTTATAACTAAGCAAAATTTACCTTAGGAGGATAATTTGAAAGTTCTTTACAGATTTTTAATTAGGTAAAATTTTTACATGGCCTTTGGGTTAGAAAAACATATAAAATATTATACTATGACCCACTTAGCTGCTTGATTGTAGAAAATATTACCCAAAAAATGCCTTTTTTTAAAAAACTAAGGTTGACTCTGTAATAGAGGAAATTGGCTATAATAAATTTGTGCTGTAATACAATCCAACTGGTGCAATATGCAGACTTTGATAAGCTGTGACTATATACCTTGCCCTGTGTTCCAGGGATGTGGAGCCATGCACTGCAATAGCATGAAAGTGTGTTCTTATCTCTGAAACCATAGTGGTAGAGCATTTTAACCATTGCCAATGAGTTCTGTGTTAAATTAATTGGACTTGGATCACTTGCACTGTGATGCAATTAGCAAATATCTTCAGACATCAACATTTTGGTCATAGATCCTAAATTAAATATATATATATATATGCCTGACCTAAAGTTCTGGGAGTAATGTAGAAATATATTTTTCCAACTCATTTTCCTGCTCTGAATGTCTCTGTACTTTGGTCATGCAAGATAAATTTATATTAGTCAAAGTACCAACTCATCTTACCTATCAGTGATAACCAGAATGATCAGGATAAAAGGCCCTGGAGCAAGGGGAAAATGTCTTTGGACAGATGGGAAATGATGGCAAATGGCTAAAAAAGAAGGATTGCTCCTCTTCAATACTGGAAAATTGCTAATGGGACCAATGGGACTAGGAGGTGATCAACTGATCTCTCTGGGAGCTTAAAAAAAAAACCTACTGAAGATAAACCAATATGCTAACACATCTGTGGAAAAGATTTTGAATCATCTCTCAAAGGTGTTTTAAGTTGACTCCCAACTGAGAGCAGATGAAGGTCCAGAGAATTCATGCACAGACATGTACACAGAGTCTGCAACAAAAATACTAAATTGAAAGCTGATGGCAAATTTTGCTTTAGCTGGTGTCTGAAACATACTGAAAAATTCTATCTTGCTAAGCAAAAAAGCAAAACCGTACGGATCTAGTAAGCTAGCATATCCTTACAGCAATGAACCACCAGAGCCTGTTGACGCCAATGCAACTTAAGTTTCTGTCGGTAGAAGACTACCCATCTACTGATTCCTGTCTATGGAACTGGCCTTTTAGCCGGTCACGGACATCGCATCAGGCATCCTGAAGTAGATGCTATTTCATTAGCATCACTTACTGCCAGCAAATGACATGGTCTTGGAGCAGAGCCAGGCTCCTGGCGTAAGAGATGTGTGAGAGACTCGGCTGCATTTCTCCCGGGAGTGGGTGAGAGCTATCTAGTCTAGGATGTGGTGAAGCTGCTGGAGTGACAGATGGAAGAGCTTCATATGCCCCGTGCCGTTGGGCACAACTTGACTTTTAAAATCCCTTTGTAACCATTTCTTACAGCTTGTTCATGCCCATGCACAAACTCTCCCTGAACTACCAGCAAAGCACTGTCATGCCCACTTTCCAAACGAGAACGTGGGGGCACTTTCAGCTATGGAGCAGAGGTATATTTAGAATATCAAGTGCAGATAGTCACTATAACTACAAACGTGAACACATTCTATGTTTTGTAGATGTGTTTTCAACTCCTCCAGTGTCACGTAGCAAAAGCTTGTTAGTCATCAAAATATTTTTAATTCAGGCAGTTCCAATTGTTTGCTCATTTTTTTTTTTTTTCATTTTTGCAGAACAATTGTGGTGAGTTTCTACAAAACACCTACACTCCGTTTCTCACTGAACCAACCTGCATGTTTGTCAGTTTTTCCCTCATTGCAGAAAATACCAGAATGACATAGTTCTGTATCAAAAATGCTCCCTCACCCGCCCCCAATTTCCCCCATTCTGGTGTGGGGCTGCCATCTGGTGGATCAGAGAAGGCACTTCGGGTTTGGACTTACTCCAAGCAGTGTGACCATGGTGTCTCAGCTAGGTCTCCACAGGGCCTGTGGGGCAGGTTGGAACTCTGCTTCTGTTCTCAAATGGAGAGAGGAGCCCACCATGAAGAAAGGTGTGGACGGTGGTGATGACTGCAGCCGACCGTCACTGAGAGCCATGGCGATGACAGTGCAAGATGATCTGGCAAGAAGTCACTCGCTACCAGTTTAGAAGAGAGTATACACTATCTGCCACGGTTTTTAAAATATTATATATACGTACAAGGGGGAAACCCCCCCCAAAAAAACCCCAGAATTATATTTTGGAAGGCAAGCCCCTTGTAATACAGGCTTCCCCCACTAGGTAAGTGTTCTAAACCAGTCGTCAGTGTATCAGGAAAGCGTTGTGAGAGGCTGCATTCGGCTTCAGTGATTTTTTTATTCCTTTTTTTTTTTTTTTTTGGAGATGCTTTCAACACGTCTGCCCATTTCATAATTTATAAGTGCAACTGCCCACACCCCACTGACTATTCAACAGTTTTTGACCAAAAATGGCCTGAACCCTGTGCCCCACCCTCCCTATTCACCTGATCTTGTCCCTTTCCCCAGTGAAAACAGTCCTCAAGAGGATACATTTTGCTGATGTGGAAAAGGTGAAACCAAAAATGACAGAAGCACTAAAATGCATCAAAATTAATGAGTTCAAAAACTGGTTTGAGCAGTGGAAAAAGCATCTAGATAGGTGTATTGCATCAAGCGGAGAGTACTTTGACAATGACTGAAGTGTAAACATGGAAGAATAAATACACAATTTTTTATAAATGTAGGAGCATAGACTGCCCATAGGATGGGGTCTGGGCAACTGGGCTACATGGAATCTTTGAATATATATATAGCTTTAATTCGTGTTACACAAATTAAAGCTATATATATACACACAAATTATATACACACATGCCCATATATTATATTTGTGTGTGTGTGTGTGTGTGTGTGTGTGTGTGTGTGTGTGTGTGTGTAAAACAGAGAGGGGAAATAAAATTACAATAAAAACAAAGTGATTTGAAAAAGCTACAGCAGGCTGGGTGCAGTGGTTCATGCCTATAATCCCAGCACTTTGGGCAGCTAAGGTGGAAGGATTCCTTTATACCAGAAGTTCAAGACCAGCCTGGGCAGCATAGCGAGAACCTATCTCTACAAAAAGAAAAGAAAAGAAAAAAAGCCAAGCATGGAGTATACATCTGTGATCTCAAGCTACTTAGGCAACTGAGGCAGGAGGATCTCTTGAGCTCAGAGTTAAAGGCTTTGTTGAACTGTGATGATTGCACCACTGCACTGCAGCCTGGATAACAAAGTGACACCTTGTCTCAAAAACAAAACAAAACACAACAAAAAGCTACAACAAATGCAACAAAGTTACCTTGCCACCTTCTATTCCCCCCACACCACCCTCCATCGTGTTCCCTCATGCCCATGCCCCAAGAGTTCCTACAGAGCACACACATTGGATACTACTTAGAAAATATGGAGCTGCTGAATACCTGGAAGACTCTATTTGTACCAAGCTGCATTCCTGCCCCCCACAGAGATCCTGGCCCCATGGCAGAAGACTTACACTGACATACTGTGATCTGCTGCTGGAGGAAAAACTCAACAATACTTGGTGTACCTGATCTTGGACGAAATTCAGTACAAATCATCAGTGGGAAGAAAGTATGCCTCTCTGAACAGTATGTGTGCCTCTGACTTCCCAGCTTTCCGGAAGAAAGGAACTTTTTATGTGCCAAACACTGGGTCAAATTCATCTCAGTTAATCACAGACATTAAACATAAGGGACTGTTAGATTTAATATGAGGCTCAGAGAGGCTAAGCACTTTCTCAAAGTCGCACAGCATTCCTTTATGTTATCGTGGTGTGCTCTGGGCAACATTTTATATAGGAGGGAGGAAATGAGAGGGAAAGAGAGTCTACTGACTTCTTTCTTTCCCTCCTTCTTAGTCAAGTCATGCCTGTGTGATGAGAATAACATTTCGAAAGGTGATAAAACCCCAGAGGAACCACTTTTCTATCCTATTGAGCAGTTTCCCTAAGAGTATGTCTGATTCTTTAAAAGTGGTATCTTTCAGGTTGAAGCATTACATTTAATGAGAGAAAAGTATACATGTGTTTCTTTCTCACCTGGAGGAAAATATAAACTTTGTAACTTCTTCACTGTTAGATCTGGGATCTTGGCATCATCCTGAGTACATTTCCTGACTGGAAGTGGAATCTTCCTTAAAAGGATTAAGTTGCTGGGCTTGATGGTTCAGCCTGTAATCCCGCGCCTTTGGGAGACAGAGGTGAGTGGATTGCCTGAGCCCGCGGGTTCGAGACCCGCCTGGGCAGCGAGACCTCATCTCAACAATAAATCAAAAAATCAACCAGGCATGGTAGCTCATGCCTGTAATTCCAGCTACTCGGAAGGCTGAGGCGGAAGGATCGCCGGAGCCCAGCAGGTAAGGCTGCGGTGGCCGGGAGCAGCCACTGCACTCCAGTCTGGATGACTGAGTGAGACTACAACTCAAAAAAAAAGAGGTTTAAGTCAGTTTCCAAATAGATGCATAATTCACAATGGAGCTTTGCTCTTTGTCCAAATATTTTCTTCTTTGTCTAGTTCTCTAACAAGCTATGTATGTGAACCAAGAGAAAACAGCATGGGGATAGCATGTTTAACTCTTAGGTACGTGGTCTGTCTGTTATTTTGAAAACTGATCTGTAAGGAGTTGGTGACGAGTTGTTTTTGGAGATCGTGGGAAATGACTAAACCTTCCAGCAAAAGAGTGTAGGTTCCTAAAACCCATGACCATATGAAGGCAGGATTAGTGGAGAAGACAGGGTATCTCCCAAAAGGAGCCAGGAAAAAAATGTGACAGCACATTCAGTGCAGTGTTTGACAGTAAGTGGAGTGATTTTTAAAATGCATTTTTAAAAAGGTATCAGCTGGGTGCAGTGGTTCAAGACTTTAATCCCATCTACTCAGGAAGCTAAGAGTGGAGGACTGCTTGAGGTCAGGAGTGTGAGGAGACCGGCTTGGGCAAGGTAGGGAGAATTCATCTCTACAAAAAAAATTAAAAATGAGTACTTTAGTTACATAGCAGTATAAGAACTGTATTTCCAATTTCATGTAGACAGTCCTTATAAAGCTGCACATTTTGTACTTTGCCTTTTTAACGAATGCTTTTTAGTGTACTAAGCATAGGTTTTTAAAAAACTTTTTATTTTGAACTAATTTTAGATTCACCAGAAATTGCAAAAATAGCACAGAGCTCTCGTATCTTCTTTCCTAGCTTCTCCCAGTGAGAACATCTTACATAACCAGAGCACATTATCAAAACAAGGAAATTGACATTGGTACACTACTATTAACTACAGACCTTATTTGGATTTTACAATTATGCAGCTTTTTAAAAATGTTATTTAACACCTCTTAATCACTGTCTCAATTAATTATTTCATTGTGTTTCAGATAGCTGCTTTATAATATGTCTTAATTCAGAATTCAGAAACTTATTTGAAAATGGGATTTTTTGAGCAAAGCTTTGCTATCAGCTTTTATGTTTTGCTTTTGTTTTAATTTGTGTTTTTCTCATATAAGTAGATAATATAACCTGCCATTGCATTAATTCTTGTGGAGTTTAACGTGATTGTTCATCTGCAAAATTAAGACTTGAAGCAAAATCTAAGTAGGCTGTCTTCCAACTGGTTTCTTGTCTTCAATGAAATCATAATTTTCACTGATTCTATCAGTTTCTTCTGACTGATGAGCTCATAAAATTTCTGCTTTGCCAAACTCAGTCATCTCTTGGCCTCTGCACTCCCTTTCATCTGCAAATTAAAGTGCATGCAAATTACAGGCATGGTGTCACTGGAAGACATCAGTGTCTTTTTTAGAACATTGCCACTATGGACCCATAAAGCTAAGTTGTTTCCTCACCATTAAAAATATGAAAGACATTATATGTGTGGTGGCTCACACCTGTAATCACAGCACTTTGGGAAGCTGTAGTCATGTTGCTGCACTCCAGCCCGAGCAACAGAGTGAGACCCCCACCAAAAACTACAAAAAAAAATGAACAATTTTTTTTGTGTGCTAATTTACAGAATGTTCCTTGATTGCACTCAATAACCTTTGAAATAGGAAAATAAGCAAAGTTGATAAATTTGTCATCACTTAAACTCTGTGGGCTCCCAACAGCAGAGATCACATTTATTCAGTGAAAAAACTGAATTCAACCAGGAAGGCATGTTTGTGCCAGATAAACCAATAAAGGAAATGTAATATGATAATTATAATTCAATAACAGAGCTCAAATCACGAGAGAGTAGGAGAAGATAAGACAAACCTAAAATTAACCACCAACAGGCATGGCCTCCATGCCTGGGGCGCAGGGACAAAAAGAAAAGGTAAGGAAACTGGACCCTGGAAGCAGTGGTACCTTGTTAGATGGGGTCACCTGCTGACTAAACCCACCTGAAAGCCTATTGACAAAGGAGACTGAGAAATACAATTCAAAGCACAGCCCTACCTCTGGGTATTACTAGCAGTGGAAGGGAAGTGTGGGAAGTTAACCTGGGATCAAATGTCCCCATCGTATTGTGCCAGACATATTCATTATTTACAGACATACAAGGTAACAACAAACTGCTAGACATGGAGAATAGAGAAGAGGAAATTACCTCTGTTGTGGAGAAGTTTTCAGTTTTAAAGGGGAAACCCTCACGTAAACAACAACCATTGCCATTATTACTGTTTCTAATGCTAATGCTTACTACCAGCTGATATTTATTGAGTGCTATTCATATGGCAGGAACTGTAATAAATTATTAAATATAGTTTCTCACTTACCCTTTGAGTTCAGTTCACTAACCCCATTTTACAGATCATAAAAATTGAGGTTTAAAGGTTAAGTATATTGCCGAAGGTCACAAGGTGGATAGCCAAGATTCTAAACTAGACCCTTTGTCCTTAAAACCCATGCTCCTAACACATAATACATTGCCTCCCTAAACTTTATAAAGTTTTTAAAGTTCTAGGACTACTTCTATATCCAGGCTATAATGTTGTGACCCGTTTGTCCCAGGGGCAGGGGAAACTACAGAGGAGACACCATGTTCAAGTTGAACTTGACATAGGAGGGTCTCTTCAGGTGAGCAAAAGGGCAAGACCAGTCAGGCCAAGCAGCAGTATCAGCAATGCACATCATTTTCTAAGAACTTGGCAAATGTGGCTACCAAGCTGCAGGTAACTCAGAACTGTTGTAGACTGGTGCAAAGGGGGAGTTTTGATAAGAGAAAAGGCTAAGGAGATGGTCAGGATCACATCATAACTCAGGAGACACTTGACATTGCAGAGCATGGGAAGCCGTGGATGATGCTATGCTGTGCAGAGTTCTAGTCAGTTTTGCTTTTGAGTTCCTACCCAGCCTGAGAGCAAGATGGCTATTATGGCATGTTCACAGGGCATGGGGTAGATGTCACAAGGATGCCTTGATAAAATGGACTTGGATTTAAATGGTGTTAATATAGTAGAAGTATCATCAGTTCCATCTGACCTTTTACCAATCTGTCTTAACTTCTCAATCACTGAAAATCAACGTTCTTGATAAGAGATTGGAGAAAGGAAGCTTCAGTTGTAAGTGCTTAATTGGACCCTTTATTAATTTGGCTCAAAGTTAAAACAACAATATCTGGATAAATGTAGCTATATAATTTATACTTTATCATAAAACTTTCATGTATTTTCTTTTCTTTTCTTTTTGTTATTTTTTAATTGGAGTCTCACTCTTTCAGCCAGGTTGCTGGTACGCTCACAGTCACTGCAGCCTCGACCTGCTGACTCAGGCGATCCTTCCACCTAAGCTTTCCAAGTAGCTGGAACTGCAGGTGTGTGTCACCATGCCTGGCTAATTTCTTTTTTATTTATTGTAGAGATGAGCTCTCGCCAATTTGCCCAGGCTGATCTCAAACCCCTGGGCTCAGACAATCCTCCCACCTCTGCCACGTATTTTCAAATATGGTCTTCAAGTAACCCTATGAATTTAGTGGTATAGCTGTTTTTGTCACAACTTGAATATAAGAAAAAACAACAGAAATGCTGTCTTTGCCATAAATAGCAGAGCCAAGATTGTCAACCAGGTTTCTTTTGTTCAAACCAGTGTTATTTCTTCATATGCTCACTTGCCATCTAGAGCTGAGTCAAATTACCTTTCATCATTCCATCATAATTATGTCATATTTTTATTTAAATAAATTAAATTTCTATATAATTTATATGAGTGCTCCATATAGTATTGCATTTTCCTTGTATATCTACATACTAGTATTGCTTCCCAGTAATAGACTTTCTGGTGGATATAATTTTTTCCGCTGGTAGTCGTCTACATCTCAGAAATGTCACCTGTCAAGTATATAAATTTCTTCAGTAAATAGAAAACTGTGGAATATTTTTATATGAGCTTTAAACTTAGCTTCACCTGTTTTCTGTTATGTTGCAGACGCATTAAAGATAGGAATGCATTTTTGGCCTGCTCACAAGCAGGTGAGAAATTATTTTCTTGCCTTCTTTGACTTTACTTTCTTGTTGGTGCTCATTTGAGTTATACCTCATTGGTTTTAAAGTGGAGGTAGCTTTGTATCAGCAAACAGAAAGAATTCTTGATACTGAAGTAGTTCATTTCTTTTTCTTGTCTTGCTTTCCTTCACAGAGTCTGATAGTGTTCATTTTATTTATTTGAATGTCAAAATTCCCTGGGTCATTGCCACATATTGTGATTAAAGCAGTTTAGATGAACAAAAAAAGAGTCATGGCTAGACTCAATTATGAATGAGAGTCATATGTAAAAGGGATGAAAGGACCTCTGAGTCTCTGAGCGTTCATTACCACGACTTATGTAGCAGAATAATTATTTGGCATCAGTAAGCTTATATCAGAATTGACTCATCTAAAAATTTGATTTGTCTGCTAAAAAAAATTTTTTATATGCTGGGCACTGTTGCTTATGCCTATAATCCCAGCTACCTGGGAGACTAGGGAAGAGGATCATCTGAGCCCAGAATTTTCAGACCTGCTTGTTCAAGGTCAACATAATAAAAGCCCGTCTCTAAAAACAATAAAGATTATAGAAACGTATTTCCTTAAGTCATAATGTATCTTATATACTTAAGTGACAAGTATCCTTAAAACAACTTATTGATTTTACCTCCTGAGTTTCCTCAGTAATATCTTCCTCCAGTATATCAACAGACTTTTGGTCTGAGGAAAGTGTTAAAACTGTTGTATCATAATTCTAAATAGAGTTGTATTTATGTCCTGCCACACCTCTTCCCATAAGCATATATATATGTGTGTATACATATATGCAGATACATACACACACACACACACAAACACACACACAAACCGAGTGATTCAAGATTATGTAGGTGAATATTAGAAAATGTTACTTTTTTAAAAGTTTAAAAAATGTGTGTACAACATAAATATCTACTTTATAAGTATGATTACTATGTACATTGTAGAAATATGAAGAAAATTAGTTGAAGTTTTGTATTCTTTTTTTTTCCCCTTTTCCTTTTTGTTGTGGTTTCTATGGAAATTGTTCAGGAAAATTCGGTTTCCTACTGGGAAAAATTTAGCGCTGGGTAGTGTATAGACACCAGGTATCATGCAAACACCGCAGGTTATCTGAGTTGGAAAAACTAAGCTTCACTTCTAACTATGCAATTTTGAATGGCTAACTCTGAATGGCTCTCTGGGGAAACAGCCTCTTTTTCACATATGTAGAATTGTGACCACACCTTCATGGTCTGAATAGTTATCGTGAAGGTAACTTAAATATAACCCACAAGAGACTGTGATATATTCAAATTATATATTTGAAATTATTTTTATGTTTAAATCAGGTAATTTGGAAGTCAGTTCAGTGTGACAATACAGAAACTTTGGGCCAAACCAAGGATATTATACTTATGGCTGTTAAGCACATCTAAGGTATGGTTTGGACAGCCTGAGTTGACAAGTTCCAGGAATAAAATCAATGTTCAGAATCTGAATGGTTGATGCAGGGCTGAACAAGTGATCAGCTTGGTCAGTGTCAGTACAACGGGCTACTGACACAGACAAACAGTTTTGTTAAGGAAGCATTTGGCTAAATGATGGATTTTGTCTTCCTCTTTTTACTGCCTCTATGTTCTAGGCTCTTGACTAGAAGATTCATAATACAGAGTTCCGACTCCAGGCATCTCTGAAAATTATTTTACTCAAAAATTCCTACAGGTAACTATTTGTGAGAATTACTGGTTGTTTCTGCACTTCATGAAGATACTGAGTACAGTATCCCAGTATCTGAGTACAGTATCCCAGTTGCTAAGTGGCAGTGAGCACTCAGTCTCTTGCATAATTGGTCTTTACATTCTGCGTAAGGCCTTGCTTTCCTTCCCCTGAGATCGACTCTGCACAGTGGAGTAGCCCTGTAAGCCCTTCCACTCCCTGTACTGCACTCCTTCATGTCCTGTCTATGTGTCCTAGGAGCTCTGGTCATCTGCAATATTAGCATTTCTGCCCACTGTCAAGAGACCTGGCATTTCCAACCCCATTAGGAAAAAACAAAAAACAGTTGTTTTAACATCTGGAATCCGAATCGTAATTATATCTGTGTTGGGAATAACCTGATGATACTTATTTTCCTCAACAATAAACAATACCCATGTCCCACCCTCACTTTCTGTAGCTCAGATATGTTCCAGTGGGGGCACCCGGGCTCTGGACTCCACGTTTATGCCTTGTGATTAGACAGAGCCAGGCCAACTTGCCAAATTTCTACACGAAGCTACAAGGCCACTAGTGGAGGATAGAAATGAAAGAGTATCCCCCAAGATCTCCGGGGAGCACCCCTCTGTGCTCTTCCCTCAGGCCATGCCTGCTGCCTTTTTCCCATGGTTCTCCTTTCTCCAACTTCTCCCTCCTTTTAGAGCCAGGGCCTTCCAAATCCCCTTTTCTTATCTTAACATTTTAATATGTAAGTACTACACAGAATACTCTTTCACATGTAGTAATTGGGACACTTAGCATCTGAAGTGTTTGCATTCGGATTCCTGAGCAAGCGTAGCAGACACTGTCATACTCACACAATCACAATTCCCAGCAAAGGAACCCTTAGCTAAATACAATTATTTACCTTTAGTATGCACATTTCTGGTCATTTTCGATAGCTGCTTCATTTTGTTGTTTGTTCTTTCCTCTTTTATTGTCATCAAACATTCAGAATTTCTGACTTTTTTTCTCTTTTCTTTACATAGAATGCTAAAATATTTGGCTTTCTGATTCAATTTGGGATCCTGAATAAAACTGGTGCAAGTCCTTGCAGGCACATAATTATAACCAAGTAGAGAGAGAGAACACACAGCCTGTGCAATGGGTTCTGCAGGCTGTTTGTATGTCTCAGGGGTACACAGCCACATTCATTCCACACTTGTGCGTTTGCATCTGGATTTTGATCTTTAATATTGACTACTTGTTATTACAGCTTACAACAAGCAAGGTCACACATTTTGTCTATGTGTTTAATGTTTTACCAAATAAATTAGTTTGCATATTTTGTTTTATTTGTGTGTGTGTGTGCATGTGTGTACATGTATTATACATATTCTTTACATCTACATATTGCCCCTTTATTTACTAGATCTAGTGTGAATTACTTTCCCTTCTTCATGCATGAATTTGTTTTTGTAACAATTATGTTTTTCTTCAATGTTATATTCTATATTTAAATTTTTTAATTGGATACAATTATCATCCTATCTATGGATTAATTTTTATTAGTTACAATCTCACTCATCATGAAAGAAATCTTTTATGTTTTACATCAAGAAACCATATGCATTTAGTGTGCTATTTAGTGCCCTTACATCTGTGACACAGGGAGCTTTTCCACTGCCATTTCCCCAAGATGCATGTGACAGCTGTCTCATTAGAACTCTAAACGTTAAAAATCTCTGTGCAGTTTGGGATTTGTATGTGTGAAGCAGTGTTTCAGCTCAAATATGTGCTTTCATACTTTCTACAATACAACCAAATCAACAGCGGAGCTCGTAGGTGAATACATGCTCATAGTCATTAGCAAATTTTATGTGTCCTTTAAAATTTTGAAATGATGTGAAGTTGTGGCCAGAGCAAATATATAAATCAAATATAATCCCTTAGGAGTACCTATGTGATGTTACCCCTCTTAATATTTTGAATATATATGTATATTCATGCACATATATTTATATACACATATTTATACACACATGCATATATGCATATATACATAATACTAACCTTTAAGCACAGATCAATAAAGTATAACATTTATTAAAGCTGTGAATTTATAAGATTGAAGTGCGAGCCAATTCATTTTGTTTTTCTGCCTATGAGATGAAACTTGGGGCAGAAATTTATACTGTGATAATAGCTGCAACACATTGAGCTCATATCAGATACTACTTTATATGTTTATATATTTAACATCTTACAACAATCCTATAAAGTAAGCACTATTATTTTTTATTCCTACTTTACATTATCAGGTGAAGTTTAAAGAAATTAAGTAATTTACCCAAGAAGTGACAATCAGAACGTCTACAGTCTGGTAGTCTATTTTAGTGACTATAGTCTCCTTTTAATTCAAAGGGAAATTGGAGCTAAGGTGTAAGAGGCTGAATTAGGAACTGGAAATGATTAATCCTCTGAGAAGGTGGTATGTAGAGAGGATCACCACAGTACTGGAATTATGGCACTTGAGTCCAGTTTAATCTTGTCCTGTATATAACTATCAGTTGTGGCCAGATAATTTAAAAGTTTCAGTATGGAGCTATGATGGCATTCTGGTAGTATTACATTCTACTTCTTCCTTTAATTTACATAGAGAAAGCAAACTGTTCTTGATTAATTTCATGGGGAAATTCTATGAAAATTTTCATAAAGTCTATTATTCTTCACTGTAATTATTTTTGCCAATTTGAGATTATCTAAAATATTGACTAATGCCATAGATACATAGATGGGACCAAGTAATAAAGTTTTGAGTAAAACTTACATGAATGTGAAAATAAGCCCAGGTATAGCATTTAGGAATCCAAGACTCCTGAGCATTCAAGTGACATTAATTGTTAGCTGGTCTTCCACGCTTATGCCATGGGAGACTCATCAATCTAACAATCACATATCTTCAGTCTTATGATTAGCCAATGGCATTTCAAAAGAAGAGAGGTGAAAGTAGAAAATTAAAGTTGTCTTTGATTAACTAGTGGTAATTGAAATTATCCTGAAGAAAAATATATGTCGCAGCCCAGTTTACAGTCACAAAAACATGAAACCAACTTAGGTGCCCATCTGTGGTGGACTGGATTTTTAAAAATGTGGTACATATATACCTAGGAATGCTATACAACCATAGAGAAGAGTGAAATCATGTTCTTTGCGGGAACATGGATGAAGCTGGAGACCTTTCTTCTAAGTGAACTAACACAGAAAGAGAAAACCAAATACCACATGTTCTCACCTATAAGATGGACCTAGCCATCGGGTACTTAGGGACATGAAGATGGGAACAACAGACACTAGAGACTCCTGAAGGGGAAGAGAGGGATAGGGGCAAGAGTTGAAAAACAATCTATTGGGTACCATGCTCAGCATTTGAAGGATGGGCTGAACAGAAGTCAAAACCTCACCATCACACAATATACCTTTATAACAAACTTGTACATGTACCCTTGAAACTAAAAATTATATATATATATATATATATATATATATATATAAGCGGAAGCCTAAGACAGATAAAATAGTTTCCTTTTAAATAAAGATTGATTTGGCATGGAAGAAGCTAGAGGTTACTATAAAAAACATAGAAACAATTATAAATTTCTTCTTAAAATAATCACATGCAAGTATACAGTAATACAAATGCAAATCTTAAGGTGCTCTTCACTAGCTAGAGGTCAAATCAATGTTTTTCCTCAAATCAAAACATTAGAATTTTCCTCAGTCAAGTTTTAATTTTTAAGGGTTGAATATTTATGGGGAATCTAAAAGCTGACATTGTCAGAGTCCTTGAAAAAAAGGTTAAGCTAAGTAAGAAGTAAACACAAAACTTTCTTGAATGGGCTTGAAGGTGTCCATAATCCCTTAAATTAAAATGCAAAACATTCTGAGGAAACATTTCTACTTTTGATCAGATTTTCAATGGAGGTCAAAAATTTTTAATATTTATTTTCCTAGAACAGTATGTTTTTAAAAATTTTATTAAAAATAAATAAACCTGTCCATGGGCTAGACTGGCCTTCAGACTTCATACTTATGGTGTCTTAATTATTTTTTATAAAGTCATAGAATCTTAGATATGTAAAATTTCAGGTTCCATTTTCATGAATCTCTTCTATTTTTTCCTGCCAAATAAATGATAACCCTGTGCTCAAGAGTCACTGGTGTGAAAGGAAAACAAAACAACTTTGGAAGCAGGTAGATTTTAGTTCAAGTCTCTTTGCAACCTGGTCAAGCTTCATAAATTTTTCAAATGTCATCATTCTTTACGTGTGATAATGATACCCATATATCAAAGAATTTTAGAGAATTATATGAAAATTATGTATATATACCACTTGGTATCTAGATAGAGCTCCATATTAGTCCAAAGTATTCCATTTGGTATTTTACCACTTTAATAGAATATTATTCATATACTGTACCGACCAGAATCTGCCTGGATGTAATTTTCCTCCAAAGGTTCTATTTTGAAGCTTTGTGTTTATATATTACTATTATAAACCCTCTTCTGGCTAACAATTTCTCCATTCCTTTCTAATATTCTAGGGTTACAAGTATCCTCATTGTCTCTGTCGTTCTTTTGAGATGTTCATATTCTTATGCCAGCACGTCTTTAGTCATTCTGCTGCTGGTCTTTCCAAGTGATTTCTGAGAATTTTCCATTTTGTCTGAAAGCTTCAGTTAAGCACTTTCTGAATACAATCCTTCAGGGAATATGTTTGTTCCAACTTTGAGGTTCACTGCATAGATCTCTGTTGTCTTGGTGACAGTGCTGCTATTACTACCCAAATTCAGAAAACTGTGCAATGAAATGTTTGTGACTGTAACTTTCTGTACAATCTGTCCAAAGAATGCCTTTTTTCCACTCATAACAACTTAGGTACAATTCTTTCTGGAAATGAAATAAAATAGAATGGGTTTGGCAGATCATAGGTCGAAAATTCTTAGGTGCCTATTTGTGGGTAGCCTCTGTGGGAAGGAAAAAAAAACAATAGAGTAGAAAAAAAACTAAGACATATGTGTACTTGTCTCTGTGCTATATGTCTTTTGCAAAATCAAAGAGAAAGAATCTCATGGGTCATAATAAAGCTATTTGAAAATATTTCCAATGACATGAAGAATATTTTTTTCTAATTTCCTATGGTTTTATGTGGAGGAGGGTACATTCTGTGGTTAGAGTGTCATCTTCTTAAGTCAAGGCATATCGCATATCTAACAGCCAAGGTAAGCCATGCCTCAGAACCAAAGGCACCATCATGATAATCCTCTATTTTTTATCTCTGTATACATTCATCCCATACCATGCATGAAGTGTTTAGTGCAAATCAAACAGTGCTAGAACCTTCTGGTACAGTGAGAAGGCAAACATAACACCTGCCCTCTAGTAAGTAGCTCACTGTTCGGTGAGAGGAGACAAAGCTATGAACAGAGAAACAGTGGATAACAAATTGTGTGCAAAAATGCTCAATCCTGTATAGAGCTGTTAAGGAAAACTTTCTGGATTTTTTGTTCTGTTTTGTTTTATGTGAGTCTCAGTAGGTGAAGAGTGGGTACAGAAGAAGCATGTTAAGCAAAAAGGGCTGTACTTGCAGAGTTGAAGAGGTTGGAGAGAGAGGTGAACCATTAGCCCTGGCCAAGCTAAAGGGCAGGGTACTTAGTTGCAACATCTTTGGGAAAAAAGGTTGTCAGGAGTCATTTTGCCATGCTATAGAAGTGTGGGTGCAGGTTCAGAGTACTTAAGGCCTTGGCCTGGAGGCTCCTATTTAATGGGTTAAATCACTGACCTTGAACTGAAGACTTCCAGCTCCTGGTCTAGTTATGCAACCATCTTTCCAAATACTGTTCTTGTCTTGGCTCTATAGAGATGAGACATCCTTACTCCATCAAATCCTGACTTCAAATATTTATTTGTCTTGAGTCTTATATGTTTTAACTTCTGTTGAACAGTAGACCTTAAGCAAGCGAGCTGAAGTCATATAATGAATTCATTGCTGTACTACTAGTAAATCATCTTAAAGTATTTCGGTTTGACTGGTTCTAACCAGGTACCAATGAATGTCCCTGTGTCTTTTCTATTCTTATCATTCTTTCCTTCCTCCCACGTGTACTTTTTTATTGTGACATTCCCATTGTTCTAGTTTCTAGTTTGAAGCAGTTCTCTCCCAGATGCATTTAAAATTAAACAATATCTTCCTGCTACACCCTCTGCAGCAACAAACTTGTTTTGCAAGTAAAGGAATAAAAGGCTTAAATAAAATTTAAAATAAACTCATGAACATAAATGTTTTATTAAAAAACAACTAACCTAAATATGGCATAAGTTTACGAAAGTGTATTTTCATTCAGCTTGGCAAATATTCATGTATTCATAAGGCTTCTCTGCTCCATCTGTTCCATCTTCTCCTGGAGGGTTAGGAGGTGAATAAACATTGTCCCCACCTGTTGGGAGTTCACAGGTTAGTAGGGGAGACAAAGGTTTCAGTCAATGAATTGAAATGCTGAAAACAGAATGCAACAACGGAAGCACACTTGAAATATACAGATGATGCTGAAGGGAAAGTGACTGGGGAGTAATGAAATGTTTCCTGAAGAAGGCAACCTCTAAATTATTCGTGTTTTTATTATTGTTGTATTTTCATTTTATTGCTGTTTTCTTGAATTATTTACTTTTTTTTTTTTTTTAAATCAGGGTCTCACTCTGTCACCCAGGCTGGAGTGCAGTGGCACCCTCACCGCCACCCCAGCATCAACCTGCTGGACTCCGGCGATCCTTCCACCTCAGCCTTCCAAGTAGCCAGAACTATAGGCATATGCTACCACAGCCGGCTAATTTTTTTAATTTATTGTAGAGATGAGGTCTCACCAAGTTGCCCAGGCTGTTCTCGAACCCTGAGGGTTCAGGCAATCCACTCTCCTCGGCCTCCCAAAATGCTGGGATTAGAGGCTGAGCCGGGTTAGAATTGTTTACTTTTAATGTTTGTGACTGCATATTAGTTGCACATGTTTGTGGCCACGTGTGATTTTTCTTTTTTTTTTTGAGTTGGAGTCTCACTCTGTCGCCCAGACGGGAGTGCAGTGGCCACTCCCGGCCACCGCAGCCTCGACCTGCTGGGCTCCGGCTATCCTTCCACCTCAGCCTTCCAAGTAGCTGGAACTACAGGTGCACGCTACCACGCCCGGCTATTTTTTTAAATTTATTGTAGAGATGAGGTCTCGCTGCCCAGGCGGGTCTCGAACCCGCGGACTCAGGCAATCCACTCACCTATGCCTCCCAAAGGCGCGGGATTACAGGCTGAGCTACCGAGCCCAGCACGTGTGATATTTTGATACAAAAAAAGTTGGGTTTAAAAGCTATCAAGGAGCCAGGCACAGTGGCACACTTGTAATCCTAGCACTCTGGGAGACTTAGGTGGGAGGATTGCTTGAGTCCAAGAGTTGAAGACCATCCTGAACAATACGGCGAGACCTCATCTCTAAATACATACATACATACATACATAATACATAAAATAACCAGGAGTGGTGGCACACACTTGTAGTCCCAATTATTTGGGAGGTTGAGGCAGAAGGATCACCTGAGCTCAAGAAGTAAAGCCATAATTGTACCATTGCCCGCCAGCAGCCTGGGCAACAGAGTGAGACCCTGATTCAAAAAACAAAACAAAACAAAAATGCACACACAAACAAGAAAACAAAAAACTGCAAAAGAGATTTCCAGAAGGAGCAAGTTAGTGGGTGGTGCAGGTTATCCTGTGAAAATGCTGAAAAATAAAATGCTACAAGCTGCCCAGGAAGTTGAAGCCTTCTGCCTGATTATAGAAGCAACAGATGTTAGAAGACAGTGAGGGTAGATGAGGTTGGGGCCTAGCACAGCTGTGGGTGAGAGGAGACTGGCCTGGACAGTGGAAAACAGTGGCGGGTGAAAGGAAGGGAGATATTTGAATGGGATTATATAATAGAAAGCATAAATTTGCTTTAGTGTAAAGAACAGATTAGCAAGTGCAGAAAAGCACAAATTTAGATATAAAAGATAAAGTTAGGAAAAAACTTATAAAATTCAAACACAGATAATAAAATATTAAATCTCAGATACACATACAATCACAAGCATAGATGACATTACACTGTCACAGTGCTACAGAGAAAAGAGAAAAATATTATTTAAGAGGGAGAGTCACCAGGAACCAGTGGCTCATTGGATTTAGATAATGAGGACGACAGAATCCAAGATTGCTTTCAGGTTTCATGCCCTGGAGAAAAAATAAAAAGTGGTGCCATCTACCAAAACAGTAAATAAAGAAAAAAGAAGTTTTAGGAGAAGCAGTTATTCATTCATTTTTTAAAAAAAATTATTGAGAATTTACTATAGTCCAACGTTATCCTATGTTTCATATATACAAAACATAAAAGAGAGAAATTTCCTGTTCTTGGGTAGTATACATTCTATAGAGAAAACAGGTAACATGCAAAGAGAACATATTTTTAGGGTGCTGATAAATGCTATAGAAAAAGCAAAAGCAGATAAGGAAATGGAGGAAGGCCGTGAACTGAGAATGCTGTCCAGAATGTTTAGAAAATGTGCCTCTTAGAAGGCAACATTAAGTTGAAAAAAAATGAATGAAACAAATGACCATGTGATGACATGAAGGAAAAACGTTCAAAGCAGAGGAAATCGTGACTACTAACGCTATGAACTAGGAACAATCTTGGCACAGAGTGGAAAGGACCAAAGATAAGAAGTGGGGCCAAGGAGTGTTAGGTGGGGTGTGGGTGTCAGAGAGATCCGAAGTGATCTTGCAATGGAAGGGAGTTTGGGTTTTATACCATTGGAGTTAGAAACCCTGAAGAATCTGCCTATCCGAGTGATAAGATCTGATTTGTGTTTTTATTTTATTTTTTATTTTTTATTTTTTGAGTTGGAGTCTCACTCTGTCACCCAGACTGGAGTGCAGTGGCCGCTCCCGGCCACCGCAGCCTCGACCCGCTGGGTTCCAGTGATCCTTCCGCCTCAGCCTTCCGAGTAGCTGGAACTACAGGCGCGCACTACCATGCCCGGCTGATTTTTTGATTTATTGTAGAGATGAGGTCTCGCTGCCCAGGCAGGTCTCGAACCCGTGGGCTCAGGCAATCCACTCACCTCAGCCTCCCAAAGGTGTGGGATTACAGGCTGAGCCAAGGAGCCCGGCCTGATTTGTGTTTTTAAAAGTTCATGCTGGGTGCTATTGACTACAGATATTTGACTTCAGGTAAGAATGTATACAGAGAGACTTGCTGAAAACAAAACACTTTGGCAGTGCAGGAGGAATACAGTGGTCTTGGATGAAGACACAATGAGAAATGGAAGGATGGTCAGATTCAACACGTGTTTCAACCTATCAACATAAAGATGGGTTCATTCAGTGTAAGGAAAAAGAAGAGTCATAAAGGAATACCAGATCTTTGGCCTAAACAGTTTAGGTGTAGGAAGAGCAAAGTTTTGGAGGAATAGGGCAGAGGGAAAAATAAAAGTTTATTTTTGGATATGCTAAGCTTGTGATGCCTTTTGGATATGCACATAAAGATGTCAGGTGCATGGCTGGACATCTTCCTGGGGAGCTATGAGAGAGTTCAGACTGGAGCTATGGGCTTAGGAATGATTAGCATATATGTATATGAGATCTAGACTCGAGGAGGGCAATGGACAGAAAAGGGGCAGAGAGATACTGAGACTTGAGTCATACTAAAAAATCATAATGATGAAGGCACTCGTAGCAGAGAAGGAAAATAAACAGAGGAACACGGGAGGATATCTTATGATGAATTTCAGTGACATAAATCATAATAGAAAGAGGGTATGGATCAACTATGGCAGTTGCTGCTGAAAGGTCAAGTAAGTTAAGCATTGAGTTATTTCAGAGTTTTAAAAATTGACAGTATTCTGCCTTTGAAGTACATAGCTCATAAATTAAGAGCTAGGACATATACATATAAAATTATTGTACAAAGACAAAAGTATCATTACTTAAGACAAGTAAAAACAACTGCTTTTGGAAATCAGAGAAAGAGGTAAGCGTGTCTGGACAGGGAGAGGAAGAAAAGAAAGAAAGAAAGAAGAGAAAGAAGCCCCTTTCAGAGTCAGAAGCGCCTTTGGACAAGAGGACTTGCTTATACCTCATAAACTGTAGAATATAAACGTTTTATTCTAAGTCATAAGAGAAAGGGATTCTGTGCTGATCATGAGATGACGTCCAAAGTTAATTTCTATTTTCTCACATTGGCTAATGTGTATAGGCTGAATTAATATGTATAGCATTTGTTTTATTATTTTACTTGCTTGTTGCTTGTATGTAAAATGGAAAAGCAGTCTTCCTTTTCTGCCCTGCTTTATTTCTAGAAGTCCCAACAAGTTTTCCTCAAATGTTCTGTTTTTAACAGAAATATTTCTCTTCCGACTCTATTCTTAGAGGCTGTAAGTGTCGCTCTCCTTTAGTTTGGGATTACAGCCTTTTTTCCCATAGGCTTCAAACTCAGAAAAAAAAGAATGTCTCTATCCGGTCCTTTCCTTTTTTAATCTCCCCAGCACTTCTTAAATCCCATGTCCAGACACTGGGAGCACAAATCTCTCCCTTCTTAAACAAAAGGAAACTCTCCTGGAATGCACAAGTCTCCACGAAGGGCGGCTCTTCTGCAGTGGGCTCCATAGGCTTGAAAATATGCCCAGACACGGCAGAACTACAGCAGCAGACACCACCTAAGATTAAGCTGAGCTCTCTCACATAGGTTGTGGGATTTATGGGATTTAGCAGAGATTGAAAGCATGCGATGATGAAGCATACAAAAAAAAAAAATGGTACTTAGAGCCTTAGGTAAAAAAAAACAAGTGGGATATTCTCACTCCTTTATTCTTCACTGGAGGAAATTGAAATCAATTGATTTTCACTGGTACCTCTAAGGATACAAAACCCAGTTTTGCAGAATTCAGACATGAACCCAAGGCTTTTAAATACCAGGCTATTGATTTTCTTTTCCAATGGAGTAAAATGCATCACACGTGTGTGTGTGCGTGTGTGTGTGTGTGTGTGTGTGTGTGTGTATACCACAGTAACTGAATTTTGAATACAGCCTAATTTCTTTCATTAAGTTGTAACTGTACTCTCAGAAACAAGAGCACAATATTAGACAAGGAGCAAACACTCAAAATTTGGATGTATTATATGATGAATATATAATGCATTATGTGATGTATATATGATGGATGAAATGTATAATGTTCGGCTAATTCCTCTGTATTCCAAGTTTCAAGTTTATTTACTTGTAAGATAAAAGTAATTATTTTGCCTACCCCTGCTAGAGGATGTGGGACTCAAAAAATGTTGACAAGAAGTGTAAAATCTTAATATTTAATTTCTGAATGTTCATGAATCTTGTGAAGAATAGCATGGTATAACAAGATATCTAAAGTGATATGTTTTTACTGAAACATTAAGTTGAAATGCAAATCTAATTAAATTAATTATTTGATTAATAAATCAACCTCATCACTTGAACTCGTGACCTTATGTGAGTAAATTATGTTAGAGTTTTTAGAACATGCTTATCTATACAAGACCATGAGCCCATGAGAATCCACGAAAAGTAGATTTTCCAGGCAAGTGGTTAGTTAAATGCAATCTGAGTTTTACATTTTTGCCAGTTACTTTTTTACAACCCTCGGATTAATTCAGTCCTTAAACTAAACATCTTTGGCAACACCCTATTTTCCACAGATTGGATTTCAAACTTCTTTTCATGGCATTCAAGGTCCTTGCCATCTTCAAAGTATCTTTCCAATATTGTCACTGGTCCCTGACCCTCATTCTCTTTTCTAGGTATACTCATTTTTCTTGGGTTTAATATCCTACCTTTTTATTGAATATCTACTCTAAATTTTTCTTTCCCATACACATCATACACTTTCTCACCCCTGAACTTTTATGTTAATCTCTCTTGTTGGAATGCCCTTTTTATCCTCTACTGATTCTGTGAGGTCTTCAAAGATCCAGATCAAATTTCAGTGAATGTAAAGAATCCAATAACCACTTATGGGCCTGCTACAATTCATACAAATCTCACCACTACTTTCAATCTTTCAATCCTACCACTGTTACTAATCATTCAGAGACTTACTGAGAAACCAGCCTGCTAACTGTGGACTCTACCCAATTTGGTTCCTCGACCTCCAAATATATCCATGTCCTCCCTCCAACTATCTTCTCCCACTAAACAGAAGTACCACCTTCCAAATCCTCCACCTGTGCTCTTTTTCACATCCCTTCCTCTGTGTAGGATTTTGTCATGTGTCTCTTGTCTCTTGTCCCTTTTTAAAAAGTTAATTCTTTATTTTATTTTAAAGATGTGGGGTTTAATTCAGTGTTAGGTACATAAGTAGTCATTATACAGATAAAATTTGGACATTCCCTTGGTCCCCATGTCACCTGGTTTGAGATTGGATACCATTATTGATGTTATGTGCCTCAATCCCCTGCCAGTGTCTCACTACTGCCAATTCCTTTTTAATGTTATTTTGATAAATGTTCAGGGTTCGCTTATGAGTGATTTCACTATCTCCCTCCCTTCAGCTTACAATGTGCTTGGTTTTGTCATTTCCAGTTTAAATGACAATGTAGTCCATAATCTGTGCTCTTCCTCAGACTCCTGCCATGTTGCTTTTTAATCTGTTAACAAATCTGTTAACAAATATGCCAGATACTACACGAGTTTACTCCAATTTTATTTATCCATCGATTCTGTGCACTTAGATGTTAACTTCCACTGCACTACTTGGAATGGTTCTGAAGTCCACATCAGTGCTTTTACTTTGTCTTAATCAATGATCTTATTTTCTTCATTCTTATTCTGCAACGTTCAGTACCCTTGAACACCTGTTCTTTGGTGAAATATTACTCACCCTTGATTTTAAGAACATCGATGTTGTGGTATCTTCCCCTTCTGTGATGAGTTTCCTGTTTGTTGGGAGCTCAAGGTCTAATTGGAGGACAGATTTAGTTATTTCAGTACCTTCATGGAACATCTTCAATGACTACCATTGCCTATATCGTAAATGCCTTCACAGTATGAAGACAATGTGAAATCTGTACAACCTTTGTAGTTGACACACCAGGAGGCCTTCAAAAGGTCACGCACATTCATACCTTCAGGCCTTGGGTTATGCTGTTACCTCTAAGATTTTGTTTTTATACTTTTCAGCTTCAGAAAGTCATGTTTATCTTGCAAAGGGTCCCCCAAATGTCACCTGCTGTGCTACTTCCTTTCTCTGATTGCTGTGTGGTGAATTAGGAACTGCCTCAGTGTTGCCTTGGCACTTTTTGTGAGACTTAGAAGTTTTCAATAATAGTACATGCCATATATTAAACGTATTTCATTTTTTAATCTTTCCTGTTACATTATTTGTTGAATTGGGTGAGAGTATATATTAGTTAATCTTTACATTAATGTTGTAAAGCTCACTATAGGTGATCACTAAGTATCAATTTATTTAATAATAGCCTGTCCTCCATCAGAGCTCTTGGGTGAGAAAAATTCTGTAATACTTTTCTATATTACATATCTCTAAAAAATATTAAAATAAGTTAAGTAAGAAAGTATTTTCTGCTATTTAAATGGTGATTTTTACCATAAATAAGAGGAAAATGTTAACTTTTTTTCTCATAACCACTAAAGCAAAATTAAATATTTAAATCAATATTTTAAAATATTATAGTTTCTCAATATTTATTTTGCATGTTAGGTTATTTTACTTCAATTAATACTTATCATAGCTCTTTTTAAATATATTTCATGATGTCTCATTTCTGTTTGTCTCTGAATTCTCATGTTGTATCAACATGTATAAGTCACAGTTCTGAAAATAATGCCACCGTAAGATAAGTCTGTGCTCTGAAGGCACCTCAAAACAGAGCATGAACATTTTACAAGTTCTAACTCTCCTAAAAATGTTAATTGCTCATCTGGTAATTCATTTATCTTTTTGATGTAATTATATTTTTTTATTTATTATATGAACTTCCATCCTGCTTAATGAGTACAACTGAATGGTTCAGCGAGCCCATTATAGTCAAAATTCATCCTATTTAATTTTAACCCATGAAAGACTTTTCTCCTCAAAGTACTTTCTGGAATTCTTCTCATCCACTGAAGATTTTGAGACCAACATTGCACTACAGGCAGTGTTTGGAGTCTGCCTTCACCAACAAGATATCATACTACAGAGCTGTTGGGATCTTGTCTTACATGACTGTGTAATGTACTAATACGCCAGAACCTAGTACAGTGGCTGTCTGTTACAGATGTCTGTAAATGAATGAATGATAGCTATGGTATTTATATTTCACACACAAACTTTATTATATTTTTCTGTGCAGTTTTAGCATTGTAAGGGCATTTGCAAATCAATGTCTATAAGTTGATACAACACTATGTTATGATGGATTATGTTTTAACTTCTGGGAATTTATTTATTTTTGTCCATAAATATAGCATTGTATAGAAGCATGTCAATAAAATAGCTGTATGATTACCCTTGTTAACTTTTAATGTCGTCACTGTGGTTCACACAGGCACAGCAATCATCCTTCTTTTATTATCAGCAAGGACCCCCACCCATTTACCAGATGCTTAGAAATAAATAACTACAGAATGAGTAAGCTCCAGACAAGTCTTTTGATATTTATAGATTATGAATTTGGATGAACACACCTGAACTTAATTTTTTAAACCACTTTATGTAGCAGTATTACCATTTAAAATAGAAAACAAAACAAAAATAATTCATAATTCCAAAACCTAGGGAGTCACTGACATTAATTTTCCATGTTCCATTTCAGATAACTGTTATAAAGTTAAACTGGAATTTTAACATATTTATATTTTTGTATTCTGTGTATTCACACATGGCCAGACAGAATTTTCCATGTTGCTAAAATATTTTAAATTCTTTTATTGGTTATTTAATAGTCTAGAGATGTTATGTTCTACAACTTACATAACATTTTCATTATTATTTACTTTATTAAAAAGACTACTTGAGTTTATTGTAAAGATACATAAATCAGTAAGTAGGCTGAATTAAAATAAAAGTTACTTAAAATTCCACTTTTCAGAGATAGTAACTTAATATATTGAAATATATCTTGGATATCCTTTTTTTTTTTTTTTGAGTTGGAGTCTCACTCTGTCGCCCAGAATGGAGTGCAGTGGCCGTTCCCGGTCACCGCAGCCTCGACCTGCTGGGCTCCGGCGATCCTTCCACCTCAGCCTTCCGAGTAGCCGGAATTACAGGCGTGCGCTACCACGCCCGGCTGATTTTTTGATTTATTGTAGAGATGAGGTCTCGCTGCCCAGGCAGGTCTCGAACCCGTGGGCTCAGGCAATCCACTCACCTCAGCCTCCCAAAAGGTGTGGGATTACAGGCTGAGCCACCGAGCCTGACTATCTTAGATATCTTAAATATCTGACATCTAACTTTCTATCTAAGCAAACATGTGAATACAAATATATATGTGTATACGTTTTAAATGTGACCATATAACAAAATGTGTATACTTTTTAAATGTGACCATATAATACTAAGAATATGTTTTATAACCAGAATTTTTATTAAAAGTATGTACAGCAACTATCCTCATTATATATTAGAGTTATCTGCATAGTATCTCCTTGGTGGAGTATAACATACTCTTTAAGTAGTCCCTATAATGCACTTTTAGAATATATTTCTTTGTTGCCATTTTAAACAATGCTACAGTAAACATTTATATTGTTCCACAGTTGTCTTATTAGATACTAAGATCTTTTTGTCTTAATTTGATTGTTTATTTTCCATTTTTTTTAATAGGGGAAATTCTTTTCTTCTTTTCTTTTTTTAAATTTTGAGTTGATGTCTCACTCTGTCTGCCAGGCTGGAGTGTAGTGGCATGCTCCCAGCCATCACAGCCTCGACCTGCTGGACTCCAGTGATCCTTCCACCTTAGTCTTCCAAGTAGCTGAAATTACAGGCATGAGCCACCATTCCCGACTCATTTTTTGATTTATTGTAGAGATGAGGTCTTGCCAAGTTGCCCAGGCTGGTCTTGAACCTGTGATCTCAGGCAATCCTCTCACCTCTGCCTCCCAAGGTGCTGGGATTGTTATAGGAATGAGCCACTGTGCCCGGCCAGACAAATTCTTAAACGTGTGTTAAATGTATGCATATTTTTAAGACTTTGATACTTATGAACTGGATAACATCAAGAAAAGGCTATGTAAAGTTGTATTCCCAACAGTACTGATGTAACATAACTTAACCTTGTGAACATTTTAAAAGAAGTCTTTGGCATAAATTACAGTTTCCTGTAATTTACAAAATATCTCATTCAAATAAAGTCCAATTTTAGTTATAGATAATGCAAGATATGATTACATTGAATATATTTCTTCCATATCACATTAATATAAATATTATTTTTTCTTAACATGATAGTGATTAGTGATGTGTTCTCTGCTTGCCACTCAATCATAAATTCCAAACTAAAAACAGAGATAGTGTGATAATGACAGACCATCGCATCCCGATTATCAGTAGCTTGTTGACAGACATACTTCAAATTAAACATTTAAAATGTTTCTTTGTATTATATGATAAATGCCATATGTATTAAACGAGAGCTCAGAAATTTGTGGAAAAAAACTAGATTCGTGTGTGTGTGTTGCCTAGGAGATACTGTGATCATTTATAAGTGGAACCAATGAGAACATCTCAGTTGTTAAATTTATCATTAGTTAATGGTTGCAAGAATTTCATGAACTGGGAGTTATGAAAACATTTATTAGGTATGAAAATTCCCATTTGGTTTTCCTGACCTGGATATCTACTTACAATGACTTTGTTTTTTGTTGGTTTTTTTTTTGAGTTGGAGTCTCACTCTGTCGCCCAGACTGGAGTGCAGTGGCTCCTCCTAGCCACCGCAGCATCGACCTGCTGGGCTCCGGCGGTCCTTCCTCCTCAGCCTTCCAGGTAGCTGGAACTACAGGCACGCACTACCACGCCTGGCTAATTTTTGATTTATTGTAGAGATGAAGTCTCGCCAAGTTGCCCAGGCGGGTCTCGAACCCGCGGGCTCAGGCAATCCACTCACCTTAGCCTCCCAAAGCGCGGGATTACAGGCTGAGTGACCGAGCCCGGCTTACAATGACTGTTATGCCTTTAAGAGAGCTCTAAAACTATTTGTAAAATTAGTTCAATAAGAATATTTCAAAGTTAGATGGATCTAATTTCCTTTACTCCTGGAAAAATAAAGTCAAATAAAATGAAATCAGGTTCTCTGGATTCTGTATAGTTTCTGATCTGGCCTTTAGAGATGTCAAAAGTATAATCAAAGATAGAAGTACTTGTTTTGGTAGTATCATCTATCACCTCGTGAGCTAGATGTAAAGAGGAGATTTGGCTTCAATCTTGGGTGCTGTCACTGGCACAGTTCTCAGATACACAAACTTTTTATGTGCCTACTATGGTAAAAGAAAAACAAATTAAAAAATCACTTTTAAACACCTTTATTTTGCTATTCCTAACTATAAATTTAGTATATTTAAGATTTTATTCAAATCTAATCCATTTTAACACTATGCAGATTGTATCTTTTTTCCCAAAACCTGTACTTTTGCCTATAAAAGTACTATATGTTATAAATTGATAAATGAAAATATCAAATTCAACTTCAGACACAATAATTATGTATTTCATAATATGTCAAGAATGTATTAACATCTAAGAAATACTATATAAGATAGCTCATAAAAAGTGCATTCTGGGCAGTCCTCAGTGGCTCAACCTATAATCCCAGGACTTTGGGAGGCTGAAGAGAGTGGATTGCCTAACCCTGAGGGTTCGAGACCAGTCTGGGCAACTTGGCAAGATCTTGTCTTTACAATAAAAAGAAAATTAGTTGGGTGTGGTAGTGCACGCCTATAGTTTTGGCTACTTGGAAGACTGAGGCAGAAGGATCGCCGGAACCCAGCAGGTAGACGCTGGGGTGGCCATGAGCTTGCATGCCACTCCAGCCTGGGCCACAGAGTGAGACCCCAGCTCAAAAAAAAAAAACAAAGTACATTCTGCATATATTCCATGGTAGAAATCATCAGGAAGGAAGAAGAGGGAAAAAAGAAGGAGAAGGAGAAAGGGGGTAGGGAGGGAGTGAGGGAGTGAGGAGGAGAAGGAGAAAAACTTAAGATAGTAAATGAGGGCCTTTGCATAACGAACTGTTAATCAGAGAATTAGCCACCATGGTCAGAGGACTGCCTGCAAAAGGGTAATGCTGTGTGTTTATTAAAAAGTGGATTATTGAATGTTACCTTGCATCTACTAAGTCAGATTCTTTTGGGATGGGGGCTCAAGGATCTGATTTTTTATGAACATCAAAGATGAGATAAGTTTGAGATCTATAGAACTAAAGTGTAAAACTAATTGAGAATTCTGACCGCTGGCCTGATTTTTAAAATTATATCGGCTTATAAAATCTATTAATAT
This sequence comes from Carlito syrichta, assembly GCF_000164805.1. NCBI lineage: Eukaryota > Metazoa > Chordata > Mammalia > Primates > Tarsiidae > Carlito > Carlito syrichta. The sequence goes on along the minus strand of NW_007249905.1, from coordinate 691,488 downwards.
ATTATGATTTGTCTTCAAGTATTAAGAAATGTACTAATTCCAAGTTGCAATGAGTAAGTAATACATACATATTTACTTATGGAGAACCCATTGGACATATTCACTCTCCTGGAAGGTGTTTGTTAAAACAAGAGCAGGGGAATTTCAGGATAGGATGGTTTTATCTTACATAGTATTTTTAAGATAATACAAATTATGAGTGTGAGTATTGTTAAATAACAAAATAATTTAGATGTTTAGGTATAGACCCTTTCTGAATTACTTAAGCACACAAACTATTTTAAAAATTTGAAAACTGCATGTTGTTTGCTTGCCAATGTATTTTGCCTAGGCAAATATTGTAAATGCAATCTAAATAATAGATAATTGTGACTGATTATTAATTGTGGCTGTCCTTAAATTTAAAAAAATACATATGTCTAGGAACATGTTTTAATAATGACTTCTGAGATTATAAACCTATTCCTCTAAATAGTTTAAATATTTTTTCTTATCTAATACAAAAAAATTTCATTAAAAAAACCAAAGATGAGCTCACAGTAGTATAGGTACTGATTTTGTATTTCCTTTATTTAAAAACTATTGTCAATATCAATGATGAAATTATTGATTATTAATGAAGAAACACATTTTTCTATGAAGCTCTTTTTGGCTTGTATGTTTTAGTCTGAGTTAAACACATATTAGTTTCTGCCTCTTTTCCATCCAATGCTTGAATTTGAATTGCAGCACAAGTCTATTATGCAAATCAAGACAGTTCTTTCCAAAGTACTGAAAATTTAATGTCAGAAAATACATAATTTAGCATACATTATTTAGTGAAAAGTTCATTTTTATTTTTCTGCAAAAGTGCTCTAAGTTATGGAGCAAGGGACTTTTGTATGGCCATGGTGCTACCATGTTTTAAAGGGTTTACTTTCTCATGGGTATCCAAAGATTTTAATATTTTACTTTTTCTGGCGTTGCACTGATTTCATTTTCTTACTGTTTCTGTTGTTCCTAGTATTGTCCTTATGTATGAACATAAATGGAAAATTAGTTGATCAGTGATCAACAGCTACTTTATACATGGTCAATAGCTTAGACTATAATGGGAAGCTGTGATTCCTGTGGGAAGTGGGATATGTCAGAATGCTTAGAGAAGAAAGTAATAAAGTTGTCTATAATTAAAATATCCCACAGATGCTTTGTAAAATAATCACCACCACTACCACTACCACCCCAGGCCAGTTAAGGATCATGAATCTGGGTGTTATCAACAATGACATGACCTTTACTTCCCTACCTTCCATGGACGGGGCCTGTGGCAGTGTAGAAGCTTTTCAAAAAACAGCTCAGTGGTTGTTGAGGCTGCGTGCACAGATGATGTACTAGTGGATTAACACAGAAACAGAAAAACAAATATCGCATATTCTCACTTATAAGTGGGAGCTAAACACTGGGCATACACTGCATAAGGATAGGAAAAGACACTAGGGGGAGGGGAGAGAGGTGGGAATGTTTGAAAAATTACTGGGGACCATCCTCACGATTTAATTGAAGGTTTCAACAGAAGCTCAACCTCACCATCATGCGATTTACCCATGAAAATAAAACCTACACATGTACCCCCTGAATCTGAAATTTAAAAAGAAAACTATTGAGGTAACAGCCAGGAGACCAGCTTTCAGTCAGCAATGTTGGTAACTTTTTCGAATCTGAGAAAGCCAACTAATGCCTCAGGTCTTGGTTTCTTCCTTTGAGGAAAAGTGATTTGAGGCAAATGGTTTTGTGTCTTCTCTCTGATTACACAGTACATGAGGTAATAAAAACACAAAATGCGTGGTGGTGAGACGACAACTATCAATAAGATTAAAAATAAATGAAACCGGAAAAGAAAATTAGAAAAATATTATGAAAAATTAAGATATGAAGCATATGTTTAGAATAGAAGGAAACATGGCAGAGCAAGAATAATAGGAAAAAATTCTGAGAATGTAAAGTAATGGACCATTTGGTTGAGAAATCTGGTAAAAAAAAATAGCAATTTTTTTTTCCAAATTTGTATGTGAGTAGTTAAAAAACAAATTACTAAAATGATATTATAAATGTGTTTTCAAGATGTCTGCTTTATGAATTTAAACCATACCATTCCATTATTTAAGATAAATAACAATATGGATTTTTTTAAGTTTTACCCTGTGTTTTTATGAGGGCTATTTTAAATGTATCTTCTAAAATTGATTAAAAACTTGCCTTTTGTGGCCAACTGATTTTTAATGCCTGACTATACCACTATACATAATCTTAAAATTGATTTAATACCTATTTGTGCTTTTATTTTTTAAACATTTTTAATTTTTATAGTGATCACTTGGGATAGAAATATTTTAATTCCTAGGCACTTGTACTTTCTGTAAGCCTGTTGAGTTTTTCACATGCATATATAAAGTACCTAAGTTTATATATGAAATAAGCCATACAACAGTAAGTATAGGGTTTATAGTTTATGTTTTTCTTTTACTGAATGTTGTGTTACTCTGTCATGCCAAATAAATTATTTTTTAAAACAAATATGGAACATCAGAATAGACAAGGCCCTTTTCTAGATGAGAAAAAAGTGACTTGATAAATATAGACGGGTAGGTAGAGACACAGATACATACAACTAATATATTTTAAATATAAGAGTAGGTGAACATGCCAGCAAACCTCTAAAAATTTAGGGAGGAAACGAAAAGTTCGTTTTTAGTTGTAGTAAATAAAGAAAAGATTATAATGGTGAAATTAGAATTATTTGTGCCTTTATGGATGGTGGGATTTGAATAGATGCAGAGAGAACATCATGATTAAAACCATGAGTTTGTGATGTGTAATGTGTTCTCAGGGGACACCGAGAAAATTGGTAGGCTGACCTTCTGTCTATTTTAGAGACCTCGTTTAAGAAGTGGTAGATGTGGGTGTTACCCAGTTATAAAGAGCTTTAAATGCCAAGTTAAGAGACTTTGAAATGTATCCTGTGGGCAGCAGACAGCTGATGGATGATAGAAATATTCACATTGTTATATGTGCTACGGGATCACTTAATCTATTTTTATTCTGATTTCTGAGTTAATTTTTTTAAGCCATTTTTGAACATGTGTATTTCAGAGAGTTTAAATACATGTTTACATTAGATGGTTATACTCATTGCCAATGGCAATAGAAGAATTTTAACTGTTTTAATAATAGTTTATGAATAATAGTAGCACTCTCTCAGTTATTTATGTGCTTTGTTAATGTGACCAATTCCTGTGGGAATGACTGCACAAGTCAGTGACCTATAGAACACACAAGGGCTTATTCTCACCACAAAGCGTCATTTATTAGGTGCTTAATTGTGAATGTCGCTCCCACCCGTCAATGTACAAAGATGGCTACTAGGGATTCTTTAAGAATTGAGCCTGGGGAATTTAGATGCTTTTAAAATCCTCAATATGTCACACTTTTTTGTATCCACTGGGCTAAATCCGGCTTGATAGTGTTGACTAAATACATTAATAGTTGTAGTAGCAAACCAGCTTCCAATGTGAAACTTGCATGGATGTTTTTATTACTGCCTTTATATGACTCTATAGGTATCTAAAGACATGTATGATCTTTGATAAAATATTCCTTTTTCCAGATTAAAGTATACAAGTTTCAATATATTGTCTTACATTAGTTGACTGTTCTTTCTAGAATTCAAATATTATGACCTTTAAAAAAGAAAACATTCACTTTTGATACTTAGACTTCAGGTCAAAAAAGACTGAAGCCTTGCTATCATAATCCACAAATGTACTTAGATGCTGTTCGACTTGCCATGAGAATATGAATTAATACAGTAATTAGTCTCACCTGTAATGATCAAACACTTTAATACCATTAAGGTAGTGAATAGAGAGTAGTAATGTTTTTGTTAATACATTGAATATATTCAGTGAATTGAATGTGACCTTCTAACTGTCTTACAATCGTATTAAAACATTTCAGGAATGAAAACAAAAATAGCAGATACGGAATCTAATGTCACTTAGAGCAATCATGTAGGCTCACGTTCACTCAGAGCATCCAGGAACAGGACAGTGGAAATAATTTGTCTTACTATGAATAACGGAATGCTTTGTGTCAAGGAAGTGATCCAGTCCTTCAGGGCCTTTGCTCAGCTGCTTTCTTTGAGTGTTCAATAAGGAGTTTAAGTTAGAATTTAAACTGCAGCTCTTATTCTTTTTCTTTATTTATGGTACCCACAAACTAAATGCAGACTCCCCAGATTTGGACTTAATTTAATTATGAATCCTTATATAAAGTAATTGCAGCATTGATATAATTAGCCCACAGGCTTAAAGTTGTCAGAGTTTGCTGAAATTGTCTAATATTTATGGAAAAAACCTAACAATGGTATTTAGTATAATTTTATTGAGTTAGATTCTCTAAGACACCCTTATTATTAACCCCCCAAAGGGAAAATTTGTTTTCTTACTATCACTTCTATTAATTCAGATGTACTTTTAGAAGTGAACTTTCAGCTTTCAAAATAACCGCATAGGAGTGATTTGAGTATCAAGAATAATTATGTGTACTTGTATGCGTGCAGAACTCATCTGATGTAATAGTTACAGGAAAACTCTGCCCGAATCATGAATCTCAGTCAAAGAAAAAAATCATTGGCCTTAAACACATTTTCCATACACAATTGAACAAAATAGACATATTAAAGATACACAGCCAAAAGTAGTCAACATTATTTTAATATTTGCATTGCATTATATATTTCCCATAATACTGTAATCATTTGATATACTTATGCTGTATTTTGACACTTTTTAAGTCAACATAATACATATATTTAGCATACTTAAATTGATATATTGATTTACCAGACTCTCAAGATTATTTTGTATTATTTTGTAAAGCAATATTAAGCTTTTCAGTTGCAAAGTATTATTCACCTGAGAGTAAAGAACTTCCAAAAACTTTTCAGTATTTCTGAAGTAATCCCAGCCCAATATGTCATCCTTTTACACAAAATATTGTTCTAAAAAAGAATATGATAGCAAGAGACAATTGCCTGTTGACATTACAATTTAATAAAGTTAGGAAGACTTTAAAATAGGATTTCTTCAGGAAATTTCAGCCTTTTAAAAATTTGTAGGGATATACACATATATATGTATACGTTAAACTGGTTTTGTTGAAACTGTATCTTGAGAGATAATTCTCAATAGTATAGGCAAATATGGTGAAGGTATATTACAACATCCTTTCTTCTGTTTTGAGCTTTCAAAGGTCAAATAAAATTAAATGCAGTGAACAAAAGCTTCTGTTTGAAAGTACAAAAATTAGTTGATAGTATATGAAAGGGATATAATGTTATTTTATTAATTTTAAATTAGCAAATAATTTAATGTTCTTTGAATAATTAATATAAGCACTCATTGATATACTGAGATATACTGAATCTGAAATAAATGTAGAAATATTTAGTCTGGAACAAGTAGCCAATGCTTATTGGAATAAAAGTTATGATTATTTATTATCATGAAAATGATTAAGAATCTGTACTGAGTTATGACACTGTTAAATGGAGAGTTATTAGAAAACATAACAGAGTATTTATATCTAATTATATAAAATTGATTTGTAATTAGCTCTACAGGAGTGCAAAAATAATTCCTGCAGTATTAATGGCAACCAGATTAAAGAGAAAAGCTTTTTTCTCCTTGCTCTAATTAGTTTGGTTTACCAGTTCTTATTTATAAAACAAATATATTATTTATCTTTCTCTAAATGCCTATGGCTCCCAAGCTGCCTTTCCTTCTACACGAGGGATTTGGTTGTCTTCTCTATACTTTGTCTTTAAGTTATTAATGTAATCACAGTAAGGTTGCAACTAATGTGAAAAAGAAAAAAGGAAACAACAAGCAAACAATCAAGAACCCAGACTGACCCTAAGTGAAGGTGTGAATTAGGAAATGTGGTGCCCTTTCATTGTCTCTACAGGATAAAAGTTTGGTGCCCTTTTATCCTCTCTACAGGATTCCAGATTTGCATGGGAGTGGGGGCAGAGAGATTGAAGGGTGGGGGAAGGGGTGGGAGGAGGGGTTGAGTGAGGGGTGGGGGCAGGGGATGGAACCTGTTAACCTGATAGAAATCTGCCAGGTGCTGCTATTCTCTAAAATACTGGGGAGCAATGCAGAGAAAACTCCCTGGCCTAAACAGACTTGTGAGGTCAACCCAGGGTTTAATCTTCACAGCACCCAGTGTCATCTGCACAGTATCCTTGTCCTCCATCCTTTCTTCCCTGCTATATTAACATTCCTGAGTGTAGGAACGTCAGTCATTCATCTCTGTATGCCTCAGTGTTTTACTCAGAGCTATCCCCATGGGCTTGGCCATTGTGGGTGTTTTAGAATAAAGGTGTTGTTGAACAAATGGGTCAAAGATACTCAGTACCTTGCTTGATATACATGCCAATAATCAAGGTCCTATTTTATCAGTTCTGAAGTAATTAATAGCAAAAGGTATTTATTACTCCCATTTGTTTTTACACTCTTTATTTTACATTTCTCCCCTTTAAGGCATTTGCTTTATTACTTTTTTAGACATTTTTCCCACATCTGACTACTCTTTAACAGCTGGTACTGCTATCGAGTATAAAAAGTCTGTGTCGTGTAGCATGCTACTAAAATGCCAACAGAGTACTTTTAAGTGAAAATATTATAAGCAGGCACATCTACAACATATCTAGCGAAACCCCAGCAATGACCACATGCCTCTGTAAAGTGGTGTTTTTGTAATCCTTGAGGTGATGTAAGGCTTATTAAAAATGTTTGTGAACTCTCTGGCATAGCACCAAGCAGCCTTGGCAAAGCCCTCAATAAATTATAGCTAGGGTTGTGTGAGTAGCAGTGTGTGTGAGTAGCAGAGAGACAATTACAAATCATGGTATGGTTCCCATAGGAAAGTCCCATAGTCGAATTTTAAGGGGGAAAAAAAAATCAATGATCTGTTTTCAGCAGTCTTCTTGGCATATACTTGCTATTTCTGCAAAATAACTCTTGTGATTGTAGTTTAAATATTTAGTGTTGTGATGTGCATCATTTTAGAAGCATATTATCCAAAAGACTGAGAAATACACCTTTCATTGGAAATAGGAGGAATGGAAGGGAAAGTGAGTACCTGAGTAACTTTTTATTTTTCCCAAGCAGCCAAGGCTCAGGGAATAGAGCAGTTTTCCATTACTGTAACTGGGACCGGTTCTGTTTCACTTTTCTCTCTTAGCTTAGAGACTCAGGTCCCCTCAGCCTTCCCTGTGCACTCTCCTTGCTGTAGGAGCAGAAACAAGTAGAGACTTGAGGGTTAGATGCAGTGTATTGGGTCATACCTTTAATGTCATTACACCCTCATTTTGAACAGGAAACTCCTCTGCCACCTACCTCCACTAGCGAGGGTTGCAGGGGCCTGGGACTTCAAGCCCTCAGCACCAAGCCTGGTGCAGATTTTCAAAGCCAGCTGGATGCTTGCCTCTCTCCCTGGCCTGCCTGCCTTCCTCCCTTCTCTCCCTCTCTCCCTCCCTCCCTTCCTTCCTTCCTATCCTTCCTTCCTTCCTTCCTTCCTTCCTTCCTTCCTTCCTTCCTTCCTTCCTTCCTTCCTTCCTTCCATTTCCAAACCACTGTCCAATCTATTGTGATGCATGAAAGTATCCATTTTTATTGAAGAAATGAAACAGCTTGGTTTGGTGAGAAACACTGAGATAGAGAAGTTTTGATATGGAATCAGTGGCTTAACTAGTGTCAAAAGAAGATAAAAAGTTCTGTTTTGGCTTTGTTTCACTAGCTATGACACCTTGAACCCTCCGAACTTTTCTGGATCTCATTTTCCCCCTATAAAATGTGGGTTTGATTATTTATCGTCTGCAGCTCTAATAATCTGCTGTTCTAAAATAACTCTCCAAATTCTCTTATCCTCAGGCAGGTAGTCTGAAAGAAATGTTGGGATATTTTGCCAATACAATAATCTGAAACACAGAAAATTCGAGGACAAGGAGGACAATCTATCCTTTTAGACTTCCTTTCCTTCAAATTCTTACAGCAAACCAACTCTCTGAGGAAAGATCCATTTCAAATAAATCTACAGTATTTCTATAAAAGATTGATAAGTACCTGCTTCAGTATGGTAAACATTTGAAGTCAAAGGAACGATGTGCGTGGCAAATTCCTTTTTATCTTGAAATTTCACAGCAGTCATCTGTTGACGCAATGATGGTTCAGTGAGTGGAATATTGTTTATTCCACGAAGGAAATTATCCAGTGTTTGGTTGATAGGTACACCTTTCATTTTTTCACCTTCATATCAGCTGCTTATTGATGGCTAGATGAGCCCCCATCACACCGCAGACCCTTCCTTAATAACCTGGCTTTTACCCTTTTCACTCTTAAAACTGCATCTGTATCGCAGCAACCATCTGACTGCCCAACCAGTTCTGCACTTTCTTCCCCTCCATCTCTGATCTCTTTGCACTGTTTGGTATGTTTACAGTATGTGTCCTCCATGCACTTGTCCTTGAACTCCTCTGCACTCCCTGGCATCCTCTTCCTTCCTTGCCTCCCTTGTTAGCCTACCTTTCATTTCCTGTCTGCAGCTAGAATGCATCCTCCCATGGCTGCTCTCTCCAAAGCTCTCTTGCTGTATTTGTTTACTCCCACAAATTGAGTTTATTGAGTTTAGTGAGCACCTCTAAGGCGATGACTCTTAAGTCTCTATTCGGAAATCTGACATCTCATGAATCTATTTAGCTGCTGCTGGGTATTTCTGCCTGAAGATACCACTGTACACACAAAAGTCCAAAGTTCCCAGACAAAACTCACTGCTTCTCCATGGAAATCGATTTCTCCTTTTATTCTTATCCTGTTAATAGATGTTCACTGTTTAAATTTCAAAGCAAACCTTCACTTATTCCTTCCCCTTGTTTTTTGTCTGTTTTGTGTTTTGGGATTCTCCGCCATGGTTTCTTTTAAAGTCGTCGTTTCTTTTTTTTCTTCACTGTCATGAGATGCTGTTACCTTTTACCAGACCTATTTTAATAACCTTATGGTTGGTCCCAAACTGTCTCTTTTCCTGTCCAGGTCCATCCTGTTTCTGCCCTGGTAGACTTATAAATATTCACACTGATTGTGTCTTTGTCCTTCTAAGTAGCTTCCATTGCCTTCTGTATTGACCTGACATCCCAGGTCCTGAGCAGAGTCTCCAACCTACCTATATCCAGTACTCACATTACCTGTATTTTGCCCAATTAGTTTCATTGTGTCTATGCACATTTCTCTACCCTTGCTCATGTTTTCTTTCATTTTTTCCCACTGTCATAGTTTATTAAATTAATTCCTGTTCTTTCCTTCCTTCTTTCTTTTCTTCCTTCCTTCAATCCATCTCTCCTTTCTCATATTCTCAATTTTTTAAACTCATCATCTATGTTCATGTTTATTATTTGTCTACTTATTTGACAGCAATTATTTGAGCATCTTTTGTGAGAATGACATAGTCCTGGACATTGAGAATGTAATAGAATATGAGAACAAAACAAAGACCATGTCCTATTGCTTTTGATGGTCCAGACAAAAAGACAGACAATACTCATCATGTGCACTGTGGACAGTACTATAAAGTACGGGTGAGACTCAAATCATCATTTGCACAGCGATCAGTATTATGAAGTACAGACGAGACTCAAGTTGTCACATGTGCTGTGGTCAGTACTATGAAGTACAGGCAAGAATATGGAGTTGTCCTTCATACGCCTGGCCTGTTGTTCAAGGGTCCCTTTCAAATACCAACTTCTTCCAGAATCTCTCTCTAGTCACTTAGCCAGGATATAAATTTTGTGGCCCCAATAAGAATGCAAACACCAAGAAGACAAAGGTTTTTGCCAGTGAATGCTCTACCAATATTAATCAAGTGGACGATTTTCAGCCTCCTAGTTCTTTGTGCAGACATTTTCTTGTAGCACTTAATGCATGTTTATACATTCTATGTTTATGTTTATACTTATGTTATCCTCACCTCAGTCTTTAAGCGCCAAAAGTCAGGAACCTCATTTTACTTTTCTGTTTTCACAATGCTTAGCACTATATACACTACTCTCAAATATTTCTTGAGTCGAATATACCATATTTATTCAAAGCTATCTTAATTAATATACTTATTGCTTAGATACTAACTTTAGCGTGACAATAGCATTTGTCATGAATTTACATTGGTCTCCTTTTGCACCTGTGTAATAGATTCTGCAGTGGTATTGCTTCATGGCCTCGCTTGTTTGTCTTTGTTCCTGTGAAATTTTTAATTTTGAATGAAACAGAATATGTATATAATTGGCCTCTTAACTTTTTAATCTTTACAAAATCTAGCTTAGAGTGATATAAATTAAAAGGTCTTGGAAAAGAATTGCTAATTTTGATAAACTCAACTGATAGCAAGAAGCTATGTATAATACACTTAAAAATGTGTATTATTTTTAGTATGTGTTTGACACTGTTCTTGAGACAGATACTAATCCATTTAATATTTTACAAAAAAACCAGGGAGGTCAGCACAATTATTATTCGTATTTACATATAAAAAGCCTGGAGCACCCAGGGTGTATGTAAATTGTTTAACATCACACAGCCAGAAGGTAAAATTTGCCGCAGTTCAACCCTTAAACCGGGTAGATCTGATTGTAGACTCTGCCCTTGAGTATGTTGCTGGACTGCCTCTCCTTGATGTTGCCTGTGACATTAGCAAAAGGAGAGCTGATGGCATTGATACAACAAGATAAGAGAAGCTGATCTCAAGTATGTTCCTAAAAATATGAAGTGATTTAATAGCTTTTTATGTAGCCAATTCCACCATCCCAGAAGTGGTGAAAAATGAAAATATGGATAAGGAATAAGAAGTGAAAATTAGGGGAAGGTAAAGTAACTTTATAATTTGATGCACATAATTCTAGATTTCATCAAAATGCAGTGATCCAAAGCAGTCTGGTAAGAGCTTTCTGATATCAGAGAATCGGGCTTTTTTTTGCCTACTTTCTCCTTTTCTCATATTTTCTTCTACTTGAAACACCTATTATTCAATATGTATGGGGTGCACTGTCATAATAAGTGCAGCTTAAAAGCTTTCTTCAAATAGAGCTACTGTGTTCTCTGAAGGCCAATATTCCTATTGTTTAGCCCGTTTGTATTAAAATGCAAAAGCTACCATTCAAGATTCATCTGATGTCTATTTGAACCACCATTTCTCGTGCTGTAATAATAGCTCATGTTGTTTGGTATCATGCAGATAAAAAAACAAAATGTTTCTTGTGTAAAGTTTAAGTTTTAGAGCCTTGGACTATAGCTTAAGAAACTCTGTAGTGATTTTGAGAAATGGAAATTATCATCCAAGAATTTTATGAAGCACTTTATTTTGGACACTGGATTAAATGACTTTCTGGTTGTTAAAGTTAGTGACAATTTGCAGAGGCTGTGCTGCCAGTAACTTAAGAGTATTGGGAAGCATCTTTTTCTCTTAAATCCTACAAGCTAGAGATTAGTTTCCAAGCTAGAAAATGTGCAGTTTTACTTCTAGGAATCTAACTGGAAGACATAAACACAAAGTGTAGAACGTTTTAGGCACAAAGTGATTGCTACTGTCAAATAATTCAAAGCAACACAAGAGGTCCACATACACACAAAAGGTGGGTTTTGTACAACTGCACTGTAGAATATTATGTAGCAAATAAAAGGTGTTTGCTAAAGGTACTAATATTAATTGAAAGGTCTAGAAAAGAATATTCTATAGTCAATAAGATCATGATTCCAAAAGTTTTTTTACAGAGGGAAAAACATAGAGCAAGTCCAGTATGAGTACTTTTCAAACTTTTTTATACTTTTGAATTTTTCTATTTTGAATAAGAAAATGACATGTTTATGAAATAAAAAAATAAATTTACTTAAAAATGTTGTAGCAGTTTCTTCCAGTTAAATTTTTGGGAGCTGGCAGACTAGATGGTAGTTAAGTAGATAGATAGATTGGTAGTTAGGTAGGTAGATAGTTCAATAGGTGATAGATAGATAGATAGATAGATGCTAATATTCTGTGATTTAAACACCACAAATGTTTGAGGTGATATAGAAGAAATTATATTTTGTTTTCTTGATGTTTTCAGATATTAATGATAAATAAAGATGAAATTTTTTTCTGTCATGCATGTTGTCTCCAGCTGTTCATGGAAAGATTTTTCTCTTAGAAATGCTCCTATCTTGGGTAATGATCAAGTCAGTGACTAACAGTCTTAATGATGCAGAACAACTTATGCTTGATGCACTCTGTTAGATGATGCTGGTAACTTTTTAAAAAGATATTTGGATATTTGGAATGTTATAAAATTGAAAATGGAACTCAATTGCTTTATTAAACAAAATAATCATTGCTCCTCACATAAAAATCCTTCCTTTCAATTTAGAAGTCCCATCAGTGAGTGTCTGTGAGTGATAAACTTTCTTTGGTTTCTATGAAAATGTTATAGTAATTCTTTCATTTTTAAATAACAATTTAGTTAAGTATTCCCTTCTGTTATTTTTTCTGTTATTTTTTCAGATTTTACTTCATTATATTCTTATTTCTGTTATGATATGTGGTCTAATAGCTACTCCTTTATAGCAATTTTTCTTTGACGACTTTTAACAATGCCCTGGTATGTTGAGGTTTTTCTTTTTTTTTTCTTTTTTTTGAATTGGAGTCTCACTCTGTCGCCCAGACTGGAGTGCAGTGGCTGCTCCCAGCCACTGCAGCCTCGACCTGCCAGGCTCTGGAGATCCTTCCACCTCAACCTTCCAAGTAGCTGGAACTACGGGCACGCGCTACCACATCCAGCTAATTTTTTATTTATTGTAGAGATGAGGTCTTGCCAAGTTGCCCAGGCGGGTCTTGAACTCGCGGGCTCAGCTAATTCACTCACCTCAGCCTCCCAAAGCACTGGGATTGCAGGCTGAGCCACCAAGTCCGGCTGTGCTGAGGTTTTATAGCATTGGCCTACCTGGACCTGAGGTTTCATGTCCTTCATCAGTTCTGGGAAATTTTTTTTATTCACTCTAACTTCTAATGTGTTTATCTAGCATTCTATCAATTTTTTCATGGTGAAACTTATGTTAGATCTAGGAGAGACTTAATCTATTCTCCACATCTCCTAAACCCTTATTAATAATCCTATTTCCTTATGTGTCTTTTAATAATTTTTACTAATTCAGCTTTATCATCTAGGTCACTACTGTTCATATCAGACATATTATTTACACTGTCCATGGCATTTTTTAATTTGGATGACTATTTTTATTTCTATAAATTCTTTTAAAATGACCTTTAACAAGTTATAATTTATATAAATATTTAGTAAATCACATGAAATAAATTCTTGTGATTTCAAGTGTACAATTCAACTACCAACACAATCATTATGGAATACATAATACATGTATATCAGTTCTTTTGGGAATTTTTTTCCTAATATGCCTCACCTTTTCTGATAATATCTTGTTGCTTTTACATATTTTGATTCATTATATTATATATTTTGTTATTTAAACCCCTTTATTTTTTGAGTTGGGGTCTCACTCTGTCACCCAGGCTGGAGGGCAGTGGCACACTCACGGCCACCCCAGTGTCAACCTGCTAGACTCCGGTGATCCCTCTGCCTCAGCCTTCCAAGTAGCTGGAACTATGGGCATGCGCTACCACACCCAGCTAGTTTTTTATTTATTGTAGAGACGAGGTTTTGCCAATTTGCCCAGGCTGGTATTGAACCTGTGGGCTCAGGCAATCCACTCACCTCGCCTTCCCAAAGTGCTGGGATTATAGGCTGAGCCACCAAGCCCAGCCTATTTAAACACATTTTATAGTATGCATCAAATAAATCTATACTCTGAACCTATTGTATTCTGATTATTCTTTAGTTTTGATTTTTTTTCATAAATTGCACTCATGGTGACTTTTCCCCTTGTAAGTTTTGTGAATGTGCACCATGACTGTGTGAGTTTGCACATCTTCATCTGTGACAGTTCTGTCTGACCTCTGTTGCAATATGTTCTTCAGGAGAAGACTGGCACTTTCTTTGGTTTGGTGCCCCACATGTACCAAGTCCACTTAAAAGCTTTGATTGTGTAGTGTTTTACATATAAACAGAATTGTCATATATCTATATAAAGGAACACATACATATATATACATATGTATGTCATATGCAAGTAGAACATAATCAAATAAATGTTTCTTTTTGCTTCCCATAGATTAAGAAGCAGACATTTAGATGACCACTTTTTCAATAACTTCTCAGGACCTGACTGTCTACTCTGGTGTTCCATTTCCTCCCCATTTTTTGTGCCAGAAAATGTTGCTTATGATAAAATTTTTTATTTATTTAAATATTCAACATGTATTTATTGAATGCCCCTGCTTCTACATGCTGGCAACACAAAAGTGACCAAACCTCCTGCACTTAGAGTTTCCCTTTTAGTGGGGACAAGAGGGTAATTAAAAGAAATAATAATGCATTTTGCACGCTAAATGGGGATAACTGCTATGGGGGAAGAGATGAGGAAAATAAGATAGAGAGTTCTGGTGGTGGCAGGAAGTACACGTTGAAGAATCATGGGAGCTTTGTGGAGAAGAAAGACCTGGGAAGGGGAGAGGGGAGCAGTGAGGTTGCATGGACTAGTCCAGGTGGAGGGAATGGTTAAAACACATTCCTTGATGAGGCAGGACGTGTACAAAGAAAAGCGAGAAGTTCACTTGGCTAGAGCAGAGGATCACAGGTAGTGTCAGCAGTAGATTTCAGAGTTGTAATAGGTGTACCATGTGGGCTCTGGAAGAAACCTGACTTTTATTCCGCATGGACCTGGGAATCTTTGGGGGAGGGGGTTGAGAAGAGATATGATGTCATTTAACTTATGTTTTAAGTGATCGACCTGACTGCTGTGTTGAGATAGATTAGACATGGTCAAAGATAAAGCAGAAAGACCCACCAGGAGACCATTGTAGTAACTTAGATGAAAAGTCATGGTGGTTTTCATCAGATCCCAGTGGTGGAGGTGGTGAGAAGTGATCAGATTCTAGAGGTGTTTTTAAGGCACAGCCTACATGATTTATTGATTAACCAAACGTGGGGTGTGAAATAAAAAAGTCAAGAATGACTGCATGCTTCTGGTCTGAACAGTGGCAGGGATGGGTGCAACACTAACTAAGATATTGAAAAGAACAGGATGACTGAAATTTAAAGAGGTCCATATTGTTGATGTTAGGCTGGGGGTGTCTATTAGACATCCTAGTGTAGATTTCAAATAGAAAGTCAGTTCAAGGAGAGGGCAGGGCTGGAGGTGTAAATTTAGGTGGCATAAGTGGATAACTTTATTTGAAACCTTGACACTGGATAAGCTCCTCAAAGCAGTGGATAAAGATCAAGTTCTGTGGAGTGCAATTGTGTGAGATTGGGAGATGACAGGAAACCAGAAAGGTAGATTGAAGTTCATCAGCCCACTAATTAGAAGGAAAATGATATATGTATGCTTAAATTAGGAAAATGATGGAGTGATCAAGTATGCCATGTGGTGCCGATGGCATTCTATAGGATAAGGATTGTGTTTTGACTGTAAAATCATTTGTAATTTGGAGAACAGGTAAAGTCTCAGTAGAATGGGTTCAAGAGAGAATGGGAAGAAAATAAATTATTCTCTCTTTTTTAATAAAGTGAGATAACGGGGCCCTAAGTAGAGAGGAGAGTGGGGATAAAAGAGGGTATTTTCAGATGGAAAAAATAATAGCACCTTTATAGAGGGAAAAACTTGAAGACATGGAAAAGCTGATAATGCAGGAGAGAGAAGGGAGAAGTGTTGGGTGTCTGCTCTGGAACCAATGAGGAAGGATGGGATCGTACGCACCACAAGTGGAGGAGCTGACCTTTGCTAACTGCCCAGAGAGCTCAGAATGCAAAGGATGTTTGTTTTCAGGTTGGGTTTTTTTGGTAATATAGTCATGATTGGAGTCTTTTGGTAATGTACTCTACAAAGTTGTCAGAAATGACTATTTTCACAAATAGGATGCATCACCTTGTGTAGCAAAAAAGGCCATGCATAATCTTGCCTTTTATGATCCAGTCCCAGTGGCCCCACACCTGCACTCTGTGCCTTTGCACATGCTGTTACACCTGTGTCCAATAACACCCAGTCCATGGTTTTATTCAGGCCTTAACTGTACGGTCCACCAGTATAAGTTTCCATTTATTCATGTGTTCATTTGATTAGCATCCATTTTTGCCACTAAGCTTTAGTCTCATAAAGCTGGGACCAAGACTCTTAGAAGGTCTAAAAAGCATATAGGACATGAATAGAAAACAATAACATCCACTATTTCTATATGGATTGACAAGTACATTGTGGACTAAAAACATTTTTTAAATGTACTTAGAGTTATATGATACAAAGTAAATAATGCAGGTGCCTCTTGTTATTCAGTTTGGTTGTCTAAATGGCACAGACTAGGAAGATCCTTGCCATAATTGTACTGTGCTGTCTGGGTAACACATTTTAGTAAGTAGAATGTAATCTCAGGATGCCAGAAAGTTGTTTGGCATCAGAAGGAGACGTTCTAGCACTTCTTTAAAAAAGAACAACATGTATTCATACAGAAAGTGTTATTTAGACATTCAAAACTAAGCTTAAATGTAAGACCCCTGATTCATGTTTCTATAGCTTTGAGACAGCACAACCTCAAATGTTTATAATATGTACTCTCTAGAATAAAATGTTCTCTGGTCTCTAAAAGTGAGTGTTTAGCAGGTTGATGCTGAGAACAAAAATTGGACAGAACTGTGAGAGAAGAGGGTTGAAAATAAAAATTTAAATGAAACAAATTGAAGTCAGTAACTGTGCAGATGCAAATACATCGATGAACAACTCTGTGCAGATGCAAATACATAGTCTATGTATTTGCATCTGCACAGACTAAAATAATATAACTGCCTAATAGTTTATTGACACTGATAAATCAGGAGACTTTCAAATACTAATTAAAACCTAGGAGCATAAGCTATTGAATAAAACTAGAAATTAAATAAAATGAGTGTTTTAGTCCTAATTATTGCTACTTGGGTGATTGTCAACAGGGTTTTAAGTAACATAAGACCTCTATTCTATAACCAAGGGATCAAGGCTATAGAGTTCTTCTACATTGTCCACTGTATGACTGGAGTTTATGAGACATCCATATAAATCTAAAGTGTTGAGGTCCACAGAAGAAGATTGCTTGCTGTTATCCTATAATTTTTAAAACTTTCTATTCTATGAAAGGGCATATATACAACATAGTACCTAAATGCCGAAGGAGCCGCAATGCCAAAGAAGGAGGCATACAAATCCAGTTTGTTGATTTTGGATGATTTATTGAGGAAACTTACAGACAGAAGCATAGTCTTGGGTGACTACAGGAGAAGCAGATCTCCACACTGTCACTCCCCAAATCCAGGAATTATATACCACAGGGAAAGAGCATGCATGTTCTGTGGAGACAATGAAAGGCAACTCTCCACAACAGCCAAGAATGCTATATGCATCACAGCCTAGAATTTGTGGTGATAACATTAAGGTTACTTTGTTCTACATCAGACACAGTAAGTAAAGTAGAAACCAGGAGGCATTTATGGGGCTAGGGCTCATCAGAAGTCAACCTGGCAGATTAGAATCCAAAATGGAATCGCTTTTGTCTTCACACTTCCCATTAGTAAATATGCAGCGTCGAGACCCATATTATTCATTTGGTTAATGTTTCAAGTATCCCCCCATGTCTCAGGTAAAACAGACATGTTTTTATAAATAACTATTTAATTAAATAACTTTTAAATTACTGTTATATTATGTGATCATCACTGTAGTACCAAAACAAAATTGAGTCCTTACAAATTTTAGTGTGAAATAAGTGGAGACTTTTCTGATGCAACGCCAAGAAAATGAAAAAATTATGATGAAGTGAAACAAAAAATTACTTAGATCTCTGGTGTAATGTAATAATTTAGCATTCATGGAAGGAGGAAAGAAAAACTTGAGACAATATATAATTAATTTAATATTTTTGAAGGAATTTATCATGTTTCAAACATGTATTAATTTTGAAAAATCGTCGGGCTTGGTGGTTCAGCCTGTAATCCCGCGCCTTTGGGAGGCTGAGGTGAGTGGATTGCCTGAGCCCGCGGGTTCGAGACCCGTCTGGGCAGCGAGACCTCATCTCTACAATAAAATCAAAAAATCAGTTGGGCGTGGTAGCGCATGCCTGTAATTCCGGCTACTTGGAAGGCTGAGGCGGAAGGATCGCCGGAGTCCAGCAGATCGAGGTTGCGGTGGCCAGGAGTGGCCACTGCACTCCAGTCTGGGCTACAGAGTGAGACTCCAACTCAAAAAAAAAAAAAAATTTGAAAAATTGAATGCAGTGATGGGTCATGGACATTTCTAAATCATCATGACTAGTGATTTCTTGTTGAAAAATAAGTTAATAAGTTGTGAAAAAGACAAAAAATTATTCAATGTATTTTCAATAAGACTGTTAATTTTTGAAATTATAAAACAGAAAAAAATGTATTGGCAAATATATTAAGGAATTTCAGTTACTTCTTTTTTGAAAGAGATCTACTTTTGATAAGAAATGGAATAAAAAACATTCACTTAGAAATCACATTATTCAGCCAGGCATGGTGGCTCACGCTTGTAATCCCAGCACTTTGGGAGGTGGAGGTGAAAGGATTGCCTGAGCCCTCAGGTTCGAGACCAGCCTGGGCAATGTAGCGAGACCTTGACTGTACAATAAATCAAAAAAATAAATAATTAACTAGGTATGGTGGTGCATGTCTGTAGTTCCATCTACTTGGAAGGCTGAAGTGGAAGGATCCACGGTGACCATGAGCATGCCACTGCACTCCAGCCTAGGCAACAGAGTAAGACTCTGTCTCAAAAAAAAGAGAAAGAAATCACATTATTCAGGTTAATTGTTATTAATTTATCCACATTTATATTAAATGACTATCATATAACAAAAGCTCTATTTTTCACTTTGACTAGAATAGAAAATAGTGTTCTGAATGGAACTTACTATTATTAGAATATGAAGTAAAATGATGTCACA
Source organism: Carlito syrichta (assembly GCF_000164805.1). Classification (NCBI taxonomy): domain Eukaryota; kingdom Metazoa; phylum Chordata; class Mammalia; order Primates; family Tarsiidae; genus Carlito; species Carlito syrichta. The sequence continues at coordinate 672,309 of NW_007249905.1, read as the reverse complement.
TGAGATGGAACATAATCATAAAAATGAGCACTTAAAATAGATCGCTACATCTGCTGTTCAGACATACCAGATTTACTAAATTATCAGTGGGTAGAATTAGACCTTGTTTGAGGGAAACAATAAACAGCTAAGATCTCACTGTCAAAACAAATGTAACAAGCACTGTCCAAATTTGCAAAAAATAGTGGTAGATGAGGCTCATTTTAAGGAAAGTCTTGGTTTCTTATGAATCACAAGAATTTCAATAATCAGAGCCTGTTACCCCCTTCATTAGCAAGTATTATTTTTCACATTTTCAGATCTGTGATGGTATCCGAACTAGAAATACCATGTCCTTTGTCATATGAACAATAAAATGCTAGATCAGAGGGGAAAAAAAGAAAAATTCAAATAAGCAAAGGTTCATATTCAGAATTAAAATATTTAATGTGAACCAACTTTTCCTGTAACCCAGATCTCTCAATTCTGACAAATTTACTGTCTAAAAGCAATATATAGAACTAGGAACTTCTGTCCTAGTTCTCTCTTCTGTATCATTTGCTTTAAGAGGGTTGGCAATAATGCCTTTTGGTTTAAATTAAAATAACTGGTGTATCACAATTTTGAAAAGTAAATTCCTTTTCTGAACTTTTCTTAATTTCTTTGGGTTTTATTTTTGCTAGATGGGCCAGAAATGATGTATTTAAAAATATAGAGGCCAGGCTCGGTGACTCAGACTGTAATCCCAGCACTTTGGGAGGCTTAGGTAAGTGGATTGCCTAAGCCTGCGGGTAAAAGACCAGCTCGGGCAACATGGCAAGACCACGTCTCTACAATAAATAAAATATTAGCCAGGTGTGGTGGTGCGTGCCTGTAGTTCTAGCTACTTGGAAGACTGAGGCTGAAGGGTCACTGGAGCCCAGTTGGTTGACGCTGGGGTGGCCGTGAGTGTGCCACTGCACTCCAGCCTGGACGACAGAATGAGACTCCAACTCAAAAATATATATGGAAGGCAGGTTCGGTGGCTCAGCCTGTAATCCCACTCCTTTGGGAGGCTGAGGTGATGGATTGCCTGAGCCCGCGGGTTCGAGACTCGCCTGGGCAGCGAGACCTCATCTGTACAATAAATCAAAAAAATCAGCCAGGCATGGTAGCGCATGCCTGTAATTCTGGCTACTTGGAAGACTGAGGCGGAAAGATCGCCGGAGCCCAGCAGGTCGAGGCTGCGGTGACAGAGTGAGACTCCAACTCAAAAAAAAAAACCAAAAAACATATATATATATGGGGAGGTAGAGAGAACTGAAAATGTTGACTACCAACAGAAAAAGTCAAGATTATGACTGAGATAATGTCAAATTAATGATAAAATTATGAGATATTATTGCTTGATTATGATCATTTTAATATTTTCTACAAAAGCAAGGAAGATGAAATATTGTCATGAGCCAAGGGCAGTCATCTTTACACTGAGCATGGGTCAGGGAGTGAGGGGAGCCTTAAGGGACACTGCTAAGAATATGGTCTGACTCCTAATTTTGAGGTTTTGGGTTGCCCCTACCCACCGCCATACTAAAGAATTTGGAAGTCATCATAGAATTAGTGGTAAACAACAACAAAAAAAAATAGGAGCACTAAAAAAGATACTAACCCGATCTAACGACAAGTTGAGAGGTTATTTAATAATTTGTGTGAAAGATGGCAAAGAGCTGCATAATGGCAGGGGAAGGAAGACTAGAAAAAAGGAGCACACTTGAGAAATTTTTAAGGACTCAGTAGAAGCAAATGTGACGAACTGATACAAATAGAAAAGAGAACAAAGGTGTCAAAGGAGACCTCAGGTCTTCTCATTAAGTTTGAGCAAATGGTATGTTCAGATGGAGAAGACAAAAGGAAGACTTGTTTTAGTGGTATGGGTGTGTTGCACTTGAAGTATTACAGACTTTTCTTGACTCTCTGGTTGGAAAGGTATTCGAGCAATTGAGGAAATGAGTCCAGAGAAAAGATCAAGCTGTGTTTGTGAGATTGCTTAGGACTGTGAGTTTCTGTCTGTGGGCTATACATGTCAGTCTGGTTAAGGTTTCAGAGTCATTGGACTTGGATAGTATTGGGAAAGGTAGTCAATGAGACCTCCCAGAGAGAGCCTATGCACTGAGAATAGAAGACAATCAAGTGTGGGGCTTTGGGAAAACCACCAGGTGAGGAAGTCTTCAGAGGGGTAGGAAGGGGACTAGAATAGAGGGAATACTTGGAATTTGAGACAGAAATAGTCTTAAGAGGAAGGAAGTAGTCAAAAGGATCAAACAGATTCTTCAGGAGGTTATATGAGATGAGAAATAAGTTGTGCTCCAAAGACTGGGGAGATAGTTATATCCTGAATGCATCCTTTACCTCAAATACTAATCCATCCATCCATCATTAGTATGCCAAACTCTGTTTCAGATCACTCCTAAATTTTCCCTTTCATAATATAAAATTCTTTGAACTCCCATTAAAATGATCTGAACTCAAATGAGCATACAGATTTAATAATGACTTTTTGTTGTTGTTGTTGAGTTGGAGTCTCACTCTTTGTTGCCTAGATTGGAGTGCAGTGGCATGCTCACGGCCACCGCAACCTCGACCTGCAGGGCTCAGGCAATCCTTCTGCCTAAGCCTTCTAAGTAGCTGGAACTAAGACACACGCCACCAAGCCCAGCTAATTTCTGGGATTTATTGTAGAGTCGAGGTCTCACCAAGTTGCACAGGCCGGTCTCTCGAATTCCCTGGGCTTAGGCAATCCTCTGCCTCAGCCTCCCAAAGTGCTGGGATTACAGGCTGAGCCACTGTGCCTGGCAGAAATGATGATATTTTTAACAGGATCATATGCAATGATTCAGTATAAATTTAGCAGCTACCATTTTGCAAGTTCCAATATGAAGTTAAATCAGACATTTTATCTTAATTACCTGTACCTATTTTAAGGCATACAATCTAAATTGAGCTGTGTCCAAAGTATACAGAGAAGTGAAGAAAATCTAAGTAAAAGCTCCTAGGCTTATCGGCATAAACATACTGGTTTAAGAAAAGACATTCAGAAAGTATTTCATAATAATAATGTGTTATTTAAATTGAATTCAATTATTAAAATAATTATTTATGCTTCTATAAACATGGTGAGATATAATGCCATGTAAAGCAAAGTATAATATATTATATATATTATATAATATATTATACTTTGCTTTACAATTATTTGACTAGTCATTTCACTTCTTTAGCTAGACTCTTCATTTTCTAGTGACTCATCTCTGAGTATTCCACAGTTCTTTGCCTCTAGACCCAAAGTCCAAAATTAAAGATACAGTGAAATATTTTCTCAGTATACCATATCAACAAAGATGATAAACCACGTATCTGGTTTGATAAAATCAGTTCCAGCTAGGGCCTCAATGTTAACAGCATCCATTTTAGTAGTTTAAGTTCTTCTTTTTACCTTGTTTAATGTAATTTTCTCATACATCACTGAGTAGTTATTAGATTGGTTGGAGCATGGTACTACAAGAGAGGACAAAAAAAAAATACATACAGAATGTATTTATTTAAAAACTGCATATTCTTAAATGTTTAAACTTCACCTTCAAAGTATTCTTTGTTTGATGCAATACACCGGTCTATCAAAAATGCTTTTCTCACTGTTCAAAACAATTTTTGAACTTGTCCATTGTGATGACTCTTAGTGCTTCTGCCGTTTTTTGTTTCACCTATTCCACATCAGCAAAACATTTCCCTTTAAGGATTTTTTCATCCAGAGCAACAAAAGTCACTTTGGGCAAGATAAGATGAGTAGGGAGGGTGGGGCATGGGATCATGCTGGTTTGGGTTCAGAACTGTTGAACACACAGCATAGTATGGGCAGGTGTGCTTGTACATCATCCATCATGAAATGAGCAAACACGTAAAAGAATTTCTAAAAAAAAAAAAATCACTTATGCTGAACATAGCATCTCACAACAACAGAGCTGGTACACTGACACGGATGAGCTCTTAGAACACTTTCCTAGTGGGGAAAGCCTGTGTACAAGGGGCCCTCCCACTAAAAAATAATTGTGTTAAAACTTAATTATCCTTGTGGTAAAGTCAATTAAGGATTTCAGTTCTGTGTGGGACTTCTAGCTGTCCCGTGGTCACAAATTTATTCTTAACTTTGGCCATATTTGCAACTGTGCAATACAGGTCAAAAATAAAGGAGAGTAGGTCGATAGAAGTAGAAACATTATTACTACTTCATTTATATTTCTGGAAAATTAATTCAAAGAACACTCTCTATTTTGTCTGGGTCACTAGTACCATGTTTATTCTTAAGGAACAGCACAACATTTTCCTCCTTGCCTGGAGATCTGAAGCTTCTGTGCTGATTGTCCTTCCCATTTGACCTAGCATCTGTCCACTGATCTCCTATGTGCTACTTTCAAGCCGGGTGCTCATCTCCTACTTTCCTAAGTGCTATTACAAGCCGGGTGCTCAGAAATATAAATACCCATATTTAAGACAAGCCTGTCTCAGGAGGACTTTTTAAAAGATGCATTTCTCTTTCACAGTCTTATGATTTTAAACCAAATTAGCCACAACTGTTCTTTCTAGGAAAGATCCTGTGTATACAGTTGACAACCCCATTATGTATTAATTAATGGTTCTTGATTCCATTTCATATATGTAACTTATCATGTTGAATTATTTTAGGAAAATTATTTTATAAATGACGCAAATTATTTCATCTAAGGTAGAATACAAAATTTCATTAAAATGATTTTTTGTTTCAGGATACATAAAATAAACTAAAAAAATCAATTGATACGGGAGAGGAGAGTTTTAAAATATTATCGTTATTCACTTTATAATATTATTGGTAGTATGAAAGCCTCTTATGGTAAAGGAACACAATATATCAAGTTATTTAGATTGTGGATTTGATCAAGTCTAAAAGTTGAAAATTTAATCATTGAACTAAAATGTTATTACACTGTTCATATTACCAAGCAGTTTTAAAAAATCAATTTCCTTATTATTTTAACTAGGTAAGTATTTTTACCTCAAAAGAGAAAGAATTATTTGGACTCAGAATCTTCATTATCTTCCTGCTTTACTGAGATCAGTATATCAATTAGCTAAGTATAATTTAATTACTAAAACAAAAAAATTCATTAGTATTTTCCAAATGTATTTAAAACAGAAGAAATTGCTGTTTTCTCAATAATGACTACTAAAAGCAATTCATAACTTACAAATGAATCGATCATAGTATTACTGGGAAAATATTTATAATCATTGCGTCCAAAAAACACAAAATTTTTTTGAAATAGAAAAAAGATCTTAAAAGCAAAGAAAATGTCAATTTGTGTGATCCAATAACCAAGTCAAGAGGAAAATCTGTTTCTTTTTAAGAGAGTACAGGCTGCATATGGGCAGGGGTTTTGTCTGCTCTTTTCTCTGCTATATCTTCAGCCCCAAATGCAGTGCTGATATATACAAAATTGTTTAATGAATGAAAAATGATTCTGATCATCTAGAAACCAACTTCTATTTCTAAATCAACATAATTGTACTATGCAAAGAAAAATAATATGTAAACCTGGTATAAAATGATAAATTCTTTTGTATCATTCTGTGCAATTCTGGTCTATTTTTCAGTCTATATCTTATCCAAAGCCATGTGAGTCACAGCAGTGTCTTAAGGTTGCCAAACCTCATTCCCCTTAATTTTTACTATATAAAAGTGAAAATTTAGACCAAGTGAAGATGTGTATGGATTAATATGAAGCTAATGGGTCAATATTGTTATAATCCAGAAAAAATAGAATATTATTAAAATAATAATTGCATTTTTTAAAAATGCAAGTCTCACTCTGTCACCCAGGTTGGAGTGTAGTGCCTCACTCACAGCTACTGCAGCCTCGACCTGCTGGACTAAGGCAATCCTCCTGCCTCAGCCTTCCAAGTATTTGGGGAACTATAGATGTGCACTGCCACACCCAGCTAATTTTTTGATGAGTTGCTCAGGCTGTTCTCAAACCCCTGGACTCAGGCAATCTTCTTGCCTCTACCTCCCAAAGTACTGGGATTACAGGTGTGAGTCACCACTCCTGGCAATTTACCTTTAAAAATCTAAAATATAAGTGGTTTAAGGTAGTTCAGCGGTTCCTTTCTATGACTAGTTGAGCTAAATTCAAAGTTATAGAACAAAGCAACTTAAAAAATAACCATTTTATGTGAAGACCCAGACACCTAGAAGATTGCAGCCAAATTGAAATCCTTTAGGTTAAAACTTAAACGCGATGTTCCCTCAGCCTTTTAAGGTAGGTTTGCTGAGTTTATTTGTGGATACTCCATCTGTTCAGTGCAGAGACAGCCTGGAAGAATATATTTATGGATGGCCACTAACTCCGATCTGATGAGTCACTAAAGCAAGAAAGTATAAAGATCATGGCTGAATTCAGCAGGACATGTGATGATATACTGTTTATAAAATCAAGTTCAAGATTTTGCTTTGAAGAATCTGGGTCAGTCCCCGATCCTTTAAGTTTTGGACAAATTAGATATAAATTTATTCTTTTCCTCAAATGAAATTATTACTTAGCAGAATTGAAAATACTGTTAATATATTAGTTGAGGAAAACAATATGCTGGCATTTAAAACTTATTTAACAAATTTATTTATATAATCTCAACTCCTAAAATATTTGGCAGGCACTATTAAAGGAGAATTTTAGGTGAAATTTACATATTTTTACCAATCTCAGAATACTTTAAACTGACTTTATACAGTGAAACTTCAAAATAAGGTGTTTGGTGTTAGGATTGCTAAAAAGAAGGAGATTTGATTTTAACCAACTTTCTTGTTTTTGCTGCTTTCTGACTGGGCAGCCTTGCTTCACAGAGGGGCTAGGTGATCTGACAGGTCATGATGGACTAACATGATTTCCTCATTCAACTTGAATTTATATCACTGCAAAATCTGAAGTGGTTGGTCTTTGTCTTTCTGTGGAGTTTGTACTTAAACAAAATATATGCAAATGATGTGTGGTACTTCCTTGTTTTCTTATTTTTATAAGAAGGAATTGTGTTTGTTTCCATTTATCTTAGAAAAAAATAACTATGCCAAAAATGTAAATGCAAATAGTCTAGATGAGTTATTAAGAAACCAAATTAAACACCAAACTCACATAAACATGAGATATGGTCCTATTATCTTTTATTTTCTATTTCATTTTTACCCTGGCTCTTCCAGCTCAAATTGCATCTTCTGTGTTTTTCTTTCTAAGCCCTTTAATGCGTTTTTAGTGTTCTTGAATTTGAGAGGTCACAACCTCAGATTTCAAGGAATCTTTTTTTTTTTTTTTTTTGAGTTGGAGTGTCACTCCGTCACCCAGGCTGGAGTGCAACGACATGCTTATGACCACCCCAGCATCGACCTGCTAGGCTCAGGTGATCCTTCCACCTCAGTCTTCCAAGTAGCCAGAACTACAGTCACGTGCTAGCACACTCAGCTAATTTTTTGATTTATCGGAGAGATGAGGTCTTGTGAATTGCCTGGTCTGATCATGAACCCATGGGCTCAGGCAATCCTCTCACCTTGGCCTCCCAAAGTGCTGGGATTACAGGCTTGAGCCCCCATGCCTGGCCCAAGGAAACTTTTTATATTGTCTGATTTAACAGCATAATCTTTCTGCTATAGGTTCTTCATCTGCCTTCAAATTTTCTTTTCTTTTCTTTTTTTTTGGTGGCGTTATTTTGGAGGGGCCTTGGATTTTTGTTAAGAACAGTTTTCTTCCTGAATGCTAACCATCTTTTAGTGAGAGATTATTTCTTTTTCCCAGCCCAGTGATTTTGGAAGAACACAGATGTAAGCCACTGGTATCAGCTGGTTGTCTGAAACTGGACCTGTGTCTAGTCCCCATTCTGCAAGGAAAGACCCTGTGCCTTGGCCAGCAGATCTGCTGGGCCAACAGTGTTGGTCTGCACATTACTGCTTCTGGTCGTGGCCCTTTACTTTTCTCTAATGCATCAAACACAGCTGCAGGGTGACTTTTGTTCCTTCATGTGACCAACAAAGGCCCTATTCTATTCAAGGTGCTGTGAATCTGTTTTCTTCCCTGGCCCCACCTTCCCTGCCCCCTTTGATAAGCGGCTCCAGGATGGCTGCACACCTGCCCACACACCTGAAGCTGACCTTTCTAGGCAAGGGACACTGGTTTGGCACTGGAGGGTTTGTGCCACCTGAGAGTTACATTGGAATAGGGACACTCTTTACTTCCTCCCTGGGTTGAGTCCAGTTTTCACTACTTTTGACACCTCTCTTCCTCTATAGATTGTGGCTCAGGGTTGTTGCCATTTTCTAGCTTCACCCAAGATGAGATTCTATTTCCTGTATTTGCATTCTTGTTGGTTAGTTTCAGAAAGAAGAACCAGGCAGAGACAGGCTTACTTCAGCATCTTTAACTGGAAGTTCCAAATTCTATTTAAACGTGGCCAGCGCCCTTTGAAATTCTGATGAGCTGCCTGCTGCAGATACTGATACATGTTCAATCTACTGTGGAAAAATGATGTTTCCCCGTTTGCTGTAGAGAGCAACAACTCAGGATTTCTGACCTCACCTGCCTTATTTTAAGAGGTTTTGTCAGGATATGTGGCATGGAGGTGGGGCAGAGTTATACATGAAAATATAGTACATGTGGCTTCAAAATCCACCTTTATTTGATTACAGATTTAAGGTATTAAAAATCCATGCATCTTCAAAAAAGTAGCATCCATTTGAGGATCTGAATTTAGATAAATTGAAAAACTTGTGAGCATTTCTACTCTGTAACTCTGCTCACCAGCCTGTCCATTGGCACTGCCCCACTCAAACCGTTTAGCAGGAAGAAATGTATTATTTTGGACAATCCTACATACCACAAATCAGGAAGTGGGTACAAAACTAACGAAATAAGTAAAGAGATTTCCTCTGTAACAAACTTGCTGGTTACTAGGCTTAGCTGGAACACAGAAATTAAATGTGTTTTTTCTTTGTTCATAAAGATACTCATTTTGGGACCTGCTGTATACCATGAGATGTGTGAGAATATAAGAAAAAGGAAAGATACTAATCATTCAGATTATCAATACAATGATAACAAGGTGAAAAGTCAACATTAGTGATATATTCTTGCATTACAATTAACTTTTATAGTAAAGTTCATTTTATATTATTCATAGCTATAATTGTTATCTAACTATGCTAATATCCTTATAATCATGTAAATATTATTTACATGATGATTGATTTTGAAAAATGTAAAATTTATTTGTAACTTGTATAATATAATGTAAATAAATATAAGAATTTCTGTGAAGTGTATGTCTTCTAAATTAAAAAAGGGAGGATTATCAATAAAAAGTTTCATTTGCTCTTTTTGAAGACTTGAAATAAAATAGAAACTGGGTCGTATCACTGAGGGATAGTTTATGTTCCTGGCTGAAGAAATAGATACGGGCTTAAAGATGGCCTTCCCTATCTGGGATTATAGTCTTTCTTATGTGAGAAATTGATCTGGTGACCTTGAGGAGGCAGAGGCTATTGTGTGACTTCTGAAGGTCAAACTTCCCTCTGAGTGCATTTATCATGCAGAACCGCCCAGGTACTTAGACTCCCACTCACTCTCTTCATGGAGCATGCTGCTGTCCAAGGATTTAACCAAGTTCAAAATCTATTTGTAGCAGCAACTACCAACCCTTATCTCAAGCTGAGCCGTAAAAGAGCCCATCAATGTTAACTGCCAAGGCCGTTCTAAGATAGTCATGCCTAGATTCCGGATCTTGAATTTTCAATAACTTAGTCTTCATTTTACATGAAAAGAATAATCAGGAAAAAAAAAAAGAACAGTATTAGGCAGGGAAAAAAAAAGTCCAGAGAAATGCCAGCCTGGTGACAGGCAAAAGAATGCCAAGAACTCTGCAGACTGTTTGCTGATGCCGGAATCGGTTTCAGAATCCCGTCGGAAAAGGCTTTCTATATAAAGAGGGCTTAACAGAACCTTCCTGCATTACCAAGCTCAGTTCTTAGTGTCTTCCAAGACAGATCAGGACACCCTGAGCTGACTGGAGGAGTCTGCTCTACCTATCATGAGACTTACAGGGATAGAGCTCCTGGCCTGCTCTGCTTCATTTTACCTCCTCACTCTCAACATGTTATTAAAAGGAAGCAAGTGACAGCAATGAACTTCTTTCCCTGAACTTAGCTGGATTTACTCCCTTCCCCTTTGTGCCTGTCCTCCCACAACCACATCCTTTTCCAGATACTACTCATTCAGATCAGATGTGATGGCCAGTGATAATATAACCTGTATTTGATAACCTGTTGTGTTAGTAAACAAATTGTTGTAGCAGAGTCAAATGAGATGATGAGGATGATGATAAAAGCAACACTGGTTTGATAAGGAGTTAGGATCCTGAGTTTAGAGTTTTAAATCTGTTACATATTTGCTGGTTTGGCATATACAGATGGATATCTCTCTGTGTCTGGTATGCAGATCTACTAAGTAGCTGTGCTGTTTCAACTAAAATAAAGTGTTGTTTTGGAGATGACTTCATGTTTCTGTTTGTATTTATGTATTTTTTCTCTGCTCCACTCCAAAATCTTTTTGAAGTGGCTTACAATGACACATAAAACAAAATCAGATAATTAAAGCAAAATTAAGCCGGGCTCGGTGGGTCAGCCTGTAATCCCACGCCTTTGGGAGGCTGAGGTGATGGATTGCCTGAGCCCGCGGGTTCAAGACCCGCTTGGGCAGCGAGACCTCAGCTCTACAATAAATCAAAAAATCAGCTGGGCGTGGTAGCGCATGCCTGTAATTCCAGCTACTTCTGAAGGCTGAGGGGGAAGGATCGCTGGAGCCCAGCAGGTCGAGGCTGCGGTGGCCGGGAGCAGCCACTGTACTCCAGTCTGGGCGACAGAGTGAGACTCCAACTCAAAAAAAAAAAAAAAAAAAATTAAGTCAAGGTAAAGGCTAAACTAATAGTGAAACCAAATTGTCTTTCAATTCCTAGAAGTAAACACAAAAACACAAAAAGAACAATTGAACTGGTTACATGATGTGCAAGACGCACACATTATCTCTCTCTCTCACACACACACACACTTCATCAAAAAAGTGGTCTAAATTAGAAACATGCTCTTCTCTGTGCTGCCATAGAAACGCAAGTACAATTTCTGTCATTTTAGGAATTTCAACACCATCTAGATTCTCATAAGTCAGGTATAGTTTGTGTTCTCCTGCCATTCTTCTGCTTCATTGTTGTAGAATATTTTATTCAAAGCTCATCTGAAACAAAATGGACAGCTTCTCATATGGTGTCTAGATGATGTAGAATACCTAAGACAGTGCCATTCCAGTAGTTAGTTTTGCTATTTCTATGTGGGCAATTCTTATGTTTCCAGGAAGGTTTACTAAGTCATTCTCCCAAGTATCCAGGAATAAACCTTTTGATGAGCTAATTTTACACAGATGCTACCTTCTAGGGAGAAAGTTCCAACCTCCTGCTGGTATGTGGACTCCCTATTTCTAGCATTACAGTCCTACTCCCCGTTGGTCATTATAAAAGCAAATGAAATCAAAAGGAGTAGGTGTAGTACAAAAGGTTAAGTTTAGAAGGAACTAATCAAGAATGATATTTAGAAAATAAGTAAAGGAGGGAGGAAGGGAGGTAAAAAAAAATTGGAAAAAAAGAAAGTGATGTTAACAAAGTAAAAAGTTAAGAACAGAGAAAACTGAGAAATGAAGTCCAAACAAGATACAACATAAAATAATTTCTAAAAGTCTAAGAGACTTAAATGAAAAGGAGTTAATATTTGTTAACCATATTATAAAATTACATGCTAATGAAAAATTAAATAATATATAATGGAGAAGACTAGAAAATCTTAAATGTAAAAATAAGAAATGATGACTATTAAAAATAACATTTTATAAAAGTAAGAAAGAGGTAGGAATAAAAGCATAAGTCTTTCATATTGAATAGTCAATCCAAGGTTTTATTTAATTTATATGACACCTTGGTAAATAATATATAATTAAAAGACAATACGTCTTATTACCAGCAAAAATAACAACTTTTCATCTAAAAAGCAGAGGAGAAATGCTAGTCTTTACTCTTAAGAAATGTGGAACTCAAATTTTAAATGTTTTCATTTAAAATCAGATTTTCATGAAAATAAATGACCTCTTAACAGCAAAAAGCCAAATAACATAGTGCCTGTGGTTTTGCACTGATCTAAAAAACTAGTTGTCTAGTATCCTACTTATATTCTTAAAGGAGACTTTTCCTTTTCAGATCCATCATATTTTTTTCCACCATGTTTTACATCATTCTACTAAAATATGTGCAGCTTTTAATATGTGCTTTATTAAAACAAAATTTCTGAATCAATAGGGCAAGGGCAAATTCTGACTGAGGAGCAAAATAATCTAAGCATTATTTTTGTTTGTTTCTTTGTCTAAAAATATTTCCCCCTAAAACATATCATTCTCTCAATGATTAGTTCTGTCAAAATTTAATAAAACTTAATAACCATTCCATTGACATTGCATTAAGATATTTTCCTAGGGTGGTATGAGCATTCTGTGAATGTTCCATTGATTTTTGAACAATGACAGTTCAAATACTAACCTAATTTCTATGTGTCTTCTCTGTTGAAAAACACCATTTGTTAGAAAGAAAAAGGGAAAAACAAAAGATTGCTCTCCAAAGTAGATTAATTTTTTAAAAATGATAAATGCTCACCCAGACTTAGATGGTGACCAAAATGTTCAAGTTGTTTATCAGGAAGGTTTTGAAAAAGGAATAATATTTACTTTAATCATTAGGTGAGAAATAATCTTTGGATCATGAAAAAGGACTAAAAGAAAACATGTGTCCTTAAATTAAATTGTTCAAAGTGAAAGTACTTTATAATATACATACATATTTTTAAAAATCTGTGCCTATTCAGAGGTTTTGCAAGAGTTCAAGGAATAACCAGAATGCAGAGACTAGCATCTGTCTTACAGACTTAAGTTAAATTCAGACTTGACTTGTTTTTTAAGCTAGTGAAAATGAAGGTAATACCTTTCTTAGGAGAAGAAATTTCAAGAGCTGAATCGATAAACCGCATACCCCAAAGTGTCAAATACCCAAATTATCCAAATAAAATTTATGAATAATCAAGTAGTGCCCGACTAATGAAAATTGGAATATGTATAGCTGCTTTAAACATTTGTTTCCAGATTTTAATGAAATGTATTCACTGTTTTTAGAAAAATTATAAATACTTAAATAACACAAATAATATTGAAAATTAAGAATGAAAATCCAAATTCTAACACTGTAAAATGGTCATTTTTAACAAGGGCGGAACACTGTCCCACATGTCTCTCAATGTCACAGTTCTCACTGCTCTGTGCAACTGATGGAAATTGAATGTACAGACGGGTGGATAGGAATGATTTATAATACAGGATTCATAGTATCCATGTTGTTTTAAATAATATGCATCAACTTTGTCTCACTCAAGTTTCGTAGAAGAAAAAGAAAGCACTGAGGTTAAAGAGAGGTGAGCACAGTAGAGAAAGGTGCATAAGAAAGAGAAGAGAATATAAAAATCTTTTACTATGGAGTTATTTTTTAAACTACCTATTTGAATGTTAACTCTATTGAATCCCTGTTTAAAATTTAACTATGTTACCACTCTCATATCTCTTTGTTGTAATGATGCATATTATTATATAAATTGCCCATTTATAATATTTGTGTTTTCTTCTGTAACCTCAGGTCTCGTGTTCTTTTATTTATAGTTCTATCTGTAACTGGATTCATCATACCTCACTTTTCTCTATTCTTGGTGTTGGTATTTATTTTTATTTATCTTTCAGTTGGATGTATGCCACGGTATTATTTTCTTAAGAGTGATTCCTGGGCACAAATATCTTAACTGCTTCTTATTTAAGAAAGCTACTTATTGTCTCTCTATATAAAGGACATCTTGAATGGTTATAGAATTCTTCAGTTACACTCTTTTTACCCTAGCGTGTGTAGGCATTGTTTTATTACCTCATGCATTGAATATTGACATGTCTGCAGCTAGCCTAATGTTTTCTGTCTGTTGGGCAACTCTTTTGGGGAGAGTTGTGGAAGTCTTAACAGTCAGAAGGTTGAATAGGCCATGTCTGAGCATTGATATTTTATATCAAATTTGCTCAAAATATGCTATATCTTTTTAATGTTTAGACTCAGCCCTTTAATTGGGAGAATGATATTACAGATTTAAAATGTATCTTCTCTTGGATGTAATGAGTCTCTGCTTCACTAACATGAAGTGACTTTATGCTGTATTATTTTATCTTGCTTCCATATCTACTAGTTTTTCTTTGCCCATTTTCATCCTTTTTATATATATTTTTTAAATCGCATTATATAAACCTCAACATTTTTCTCAATATCACTTATTTAATTTTTAATAAGGTCAATTTTGTTTCTAATCTTTCTAAATCACGTATTGCTGTGTAATTGTGGAATTTTGATCCTTGATTTGCATTCTGAAGTCTTGGATAGGCATTTTAATCTCATGTCATTGTTTCATCTCATCTTTGAGCTCATTTTTGGAGAATTCGTATCCTCAAAATGTTATTTTACAACATGAAATAATTGTGAGGAATTCCACTCTGCTTCATGACTTATTTTTCTCCTGTGCTGGACAGTTGTTCTTCCTCTCTTTCTTTGATCATGCTGGAAATTTTGTCGAGAAGTTCTATCAGCTCTGATAAAATATGAATGACATGTTTATTCTTCCTACTGCATCTGAGACCAGTTAGCTCTTCTTTCAAAGCCATAGTTTGAGTTGCATGTTCTTTTTCTCCTCTGTCTTCAACTCTCTCTCGCCCTCTGTCTGTCTCTCTAGCTGTCTTGCTTGCTAGTCTTTGAAGATTATTTTATGTTAGCACATTTTCTTTCCCATACACTACTGGTAGTTTTTTCTTTTTATATTATAACTTGATGCTCGTTTTATTAGGTATCAGTGAGGAAAATTCTAATACTATGAATTGTTACTGCGTTAACGCAGAAAGCACTATTTAATCTCTACAGTTGTCAGGTGATTATACAAATACCACATATGACTTTTAATGATCAGTACATTTCTAAGACAATTACACTTTCTAAACTGTAACATTTAAGGATGGAAGAGATTTGTTTAAGGATAAAAAATGGCCCTAGTCGTATCACCATACAGTATATATATTGAACCATCACTACATACTCCATGAAAATGTGCAATTGTTGTCAATTTTTTAAAAATCATACATTAAAAATATTTTGTATTAATTATAAGAAGTTTATAATATTTAGTGGGATTTTAAAAAATAAGACCCTAAACTTTTTTTTCTCTGATTATTTCAGGTAGGTAGAATGATTTTTAGAGAGTTTAAAGCAAGGTAAATAAAAGTTGCATTAAATGTATAGATTTCACAGAGACAGATCTCCTTCCTGACATTGTAGACTGACTCATAAAAACATGAGCAATGTATTTACAATACAAAAATATGAGCAATAAGTCAATTTTTCTTTTCTTATATAGACAAGACACAAAAAACATGTTTTAATTTTTTATGAATTATTCATTTTAACATTGACTCTTGTAATCTATTGTAGTAGGTTTTTAATTCTTTGTATTTAAATTCTGTTTTTACTCTACAACTTTCTACATAAATTGAAAATTTATTTTTTATCTTTTAAAAAAGTATATGTTAAATCTACAATCCGACAAATGTGTTGTAATCACAAGTGTTAAGATTTTTCTAGCTGTTTTTTTGTAGTCTTGAACCTTGTATAAAAAAACATTTGCACTTCATTATTTTATTCTTAATTAGTAAGCTCTGCATAGATGAAAGCATTTTTGTAAATGGCTCACAAGTGTTTAAATAGATAAATTAGCATATATTGAATATATTACATTAACATAATATAGAAAAATTTTTAAAATGTAATTGTTCTTTGAGAAAACTGTTCAAATTATTTTAGATAATTAGTAGAAAACTGTATTAGTATACACTCAATAGCATGTATCTTTAATGACTACAGACAGACACTTCAGCTATTGTCTAAAGCTCATACAGGCCACCTAAAGTTATTTTAGAATATAGAATGGTCATGATTTAAAATATATATATATTTTTTATATATATAAATTTATATATATTATATATTTATAATATTTAAAAGCTCCATCATTTGTACCAATGCCATAAGTGGTATCTTTTTAAAGTGATCCCTCTATGGGGGACAAAAAGCTACATAAGCACATTCTTCTCTGTTTTTCAAGCTCTCAACATATTTTTTTCTTTAAAGAAATGATAGCCTTCTGTGCTGCTTATAACAAGGCAAGCCATCAAAGACTAGATAACTAATTTAGCTGAAAATGAATTAACACTGTCCTCATCTCACATTAATTTTGATAGAATTTGTTTTAAAGTAGCTCTGAGTGTGGAATAATGAGTTACTTTCTTAGACTTTATGGACTAAAATGCCAGGAATGGAAACCATGTCACCTGTGTGACCGGAATATTAAATGATTAGCTGTGAGTACCATTCAGCAGCAGAAATGCCCTCAGTGCAGATCGATTTGAATTTCACACCTGGACTTGCATGTAGTCTGGAGCACAGAATTTTTTTCATGAAACTCTTATTCATTAGTGTCTATAATTTATTTTTACCCATGGGTAAAGCTTTAATCTTGTATGCAATCATGACAAGCCAAAGCAGAACAAATTATGATATATCTTTGTACAATAATATCTGACAGAAATTGTCCAAAGTAAATATAAAGAAAAATGCATTTGGGAAAAAGCAATTAACTTATGCTATAATTGAGTAAAGATTTCATAACCTGTATTGTTTTCAAAAGATTTTAAAGCCTGATATTTAATAACTATAAGTCTGAAATAAATGAATGACTGCATTCATTTTTGTGGCAAAGGATTTAATAATGTTTTTCATTCTGCTTTGATGCTTATCTTTCTAGGTTAAAAAAATATAGTTTTCACTACTGGAGAAATATGAAATTGGAAATGTTATTACACAGAGAAAAAAAACATGTGGGTAATGGGAAAAGCAGTTAAACATCTTTAAAATGTTCATATTTTGATTAAAATATGTAATTGTATAGGGTATTCTTTGTTATGCATTTCTCTTTGAGAGGTGCATCACTCCTTATCTGCCTAGTTTGGGCATATTTTCAGTATTTACCAATTTGAAATCTATCTGTTCCAAATACAATTGTTTACTCGTAACTTAAAAAGTTTGTCTAACTTACTTGAACTTGAAAAAACAAGCAGTAGCAACCTAAAATGATGTGAGAATGATAGAAATCGCACCTGTACTGTTTACAATTCATTAGAGAGTTCAACATGAATAAGAGCAACATAGATTACAAATATTATGATTTTCATATTGACTTCCAATTTCTCAGCACCAAGGAAGCACTAAAATCCTTAAACTGGTGTGTGTAGAGGGAGTTTTTTTTACCCAGTCCTGTGCAGGTCTTTTATTAACCATGTTGATTCTTAATCCTGCCCCATCTGTTCATTTCTTGCTGGGTTTGTTTTGTAGTGTTCCATGTAAGGATGACTACTTCCTCCTGTCAAAACATATGCTCAAGTTTTTCTGTCTTCTGTTGATCAAAGATTCTATGTTCACAGCCTCCATGGACTGTCTTTTCTGCAGCATTTATCATTTCCTTCCGTTAGGCAATCTCTATGGATCTC
Source organism: Carlito syrichta (assembly GCF_000164805.1). Lineage (NCBI taxonomy): Eukaryota > Metazoa > Chordata > Mammalia > Primates > Tarsiidae > Carlito > Carlito syrichta. The sequence goes on along the minus strand of NW_007249905.1, from coordinate 654,523 downwards.
TGGACATGGATGCCAGTTTTCTGGAAATAGCTTATTTCTATTTAGTTAGCATCTTTTCAAGTTCAGGAGCTCGACTTTACAACTAGATAGGAGAAATAAGGTCAAGAGAGCTATTATATGGTTTGGTGAATATAGCTAATCATGATATACTATATTCTTGAAAAATGCTAAGAGGGTGATGTTAAGTGTTGTCACCACAAAAAAACTATATGAGGTCATGCCTTTATTAATTACCTAGATTTAACCATTCTACAATGAATATATAATTTAAAATATAATGTCATACACACATAAATGCATATAATTTTATAAATGCATATAATTGTATAAATGCATATAATTTTATATACCAATACATATATATATATATATATATATATATATATTTTTTTTTTTTTTTTTTTTTTTTTTAAGCTTGGCTTTTGTTGGAACTTTACTGGGATGCCAAGAGGTGACAAGCCTGTAAGGAATTGCCCTCATCCTAGCAAAGGATTTGGCCATGGAGGGAAAAAAATGTCCTTCCTGTGCCTGCATTTTACAGATTTAGTGTTTGAACTGCAAACCCTATTCACTGCAAGCTCTCTTCAACTATGAAAGAAGGGACCACACTTCTTTCTGTGGCTTTGTTTTCGTGCCTTCTGTCTTGTACTTGACCCTACAGCCCCACCCTATCTCACACAAACCCTACACATCCCCTACTCCAGCAGCAGTCCTCAGGTCTCTCCCAGCCTGGTCTTCATCTTCCCTCTGGGTAGAGATATTCACAGCCTTCAGGATATCGCTGCTCTACTTGACCTTCTCCCAGAGACCCATTCCTTTGTTGAAGGAGCTAGATCCAGGTGGGAGAGGTTTTTTTTTTTTTAAGAAAAGAAATTACTTCTCAATTTATTTGACATAAAAGAGCTTCCCTGGTGTCCCAAGTTGTTTTCTCTGTGTTGCATTATTAAACAGTCCCTTTTTGAAAGTTCAAGTTTTCTGTTTTTCTCTATTATGCCTGCCTCTTAGGAGATATAAACGCTAAATATCTTTGAATATCTACAGCCACAGTGATTGTATACCAGGATTTTTAAAGACAACAAGAACTCTAATTTTAAATAAATAAACAGCAAGCATTGCCTCAACTTATACTGTCTCCTAATAGTTTCATGCCAACTGTCCTTATGAGGGCCTATCAGATCATAAGCTTTGTGATTTATAAAATTAATTACAATGCATTAGGGAAAAAAAAGTAATAGCATTTATTTCTTTAATTTATGTATTAATTTCTAATAATTTATGTATTAATTTCTAGTAATGTAATTTCTTGGTGCAAATCTTTATATTGTTATATCATTAACAATTTCTTAAAATAAATATATTTTATTAAATATTAAAGATGTATCCTTTGCTGTGATGAAACATTTTTGTTTCTCACTTTGCACAAATATTAAACAAAATAATTTTTATAACAGTATTTTAGAAGATGGCAAACTTGACCGAACAAAGAAAAGTAAATGAGAACATTATAAACCATACAGTTAATTGTATTGCCAAATATTAAGAATGTACTGAATTAGTAACAGTTCTGCAATGTTTATGCAACTAAAAAATACATCAAGAAATAGATCATTACCTTAGACCATAGAATGAAAATTTTTATTTTGGAATAAGTGATAAAATAAGGGTTAAAGAAAGAGCCTTGTACCTATTACTAACAAAATTAAGAAGAATGCATTGGTAATTAATAAGTTGCTACCATAGGTCAATGATTTGCAAACATTTTGATCACAATTTATTGAGAATCTCAAATATTGTATTGCATGGGTAATATCTTCCTAACAGAAATAAAACTGAGAAAAAATTTTAAATAGTATTAATTCATTTAAAAGTAAAAATAATAAATCCATAACACAATAAGAGCAAGAAGATATTTTATTCAAAAATTTTATTTTCTAAAATAAAAGAAATAATGAGAAGAATGGCATTGTTTTACATGTTTTCAAATATCTTGAATGTCTGGATATAGGGGAGACATTAGGATTTCTGTATCTGCTTCTGTGTCCAGTATGTTGTGAAGTGCCGTTTTGGTCATGCATGCCTCACACAGATAGTTCTTAAGGGGAAGAGTCTTAAAATATTCTTTTCAAATAATTGTGAATATTTTTTTGTTGCTATCTTAAAATTCAACAAGTAGTAGTTTCTTAAAAGTTAGTTACAGCCGGGCTCGGTGGCTCAGCCTGTAATCCCGCACCTTTGGGAGGCTGAGGTGAGTGGATTGCCTGAGCCCGCGGGTTCGAGACCTGCCTGGGCAACTTGGCGAGACCTCATCTCTACAATAAAAAAAAAAAATTAGCCGGGCGTGGTAGCGCGCCTGTAGTTCCAGCTACTTGGAAGGCTGAGGCGGAAGGAGCGCCGGAGCCCAGCAGGTCGAGGCTGCGGTGGCCGGGAGCAGCCACTGCACTCCAGTCTGGGTGACAGAGTGAGACTCCAACTCAAGAAAAAAAAAAAAGTTAGTTACAATATGGAATGGGAAGCCCATTGCAGACTCATTACATTAAAAACTATTGAACTGTCTTGCACCTCAAAAGGTCTTCAACTTGTGCCTTATTTTTGACCTTATGGATTTTTAAAAGTCTTGAATTTCCCGAAGAGATTCCTGGACCACAATCTGAGAACCACTGAGCAAGTCATTGCTTTTGCAAAACAAAAAACATAACATGAAGTAAATTCTATTATCCTTGGTTTGCAGCTGATGAATCTAACTCTAGTAGAGTGGATAGCACCCGAACTCTGTTGTCCAGCTGGCCTAGATTTGCAACCCAATCCTACCACTTACCATCTCTCCAATCAAAGCATTCCATGTACTTGTCGGTATACCAGTTATGCAAATATACAAATGTATAGTATTTCATTTTCACGAAACCATAGCAAAATTAAGTTCTCTTAGTTCCCAAATTGCAGGTTACTCCTTTGGAGGGAGTCCCAATTTAAATGACCATTAACTCACCATAAGTTTTAGACTCATGAGTTCTTGGAATCTGATGTTCTCATTCAACCCTAGATTATGCCATTTTCTATTTGTGTGACCACAGCATGTTATACCTCTCTGTACTTCAGTGTCCTCATGCATGTGAAACTATAAAAATAAAATGGGGTTATATGTGCAAAGTGCTTAGAAGTCTGCATGCCATGTTATGAGAGCTAGGTTATTCTATGTTGTTTTCCACTATTATTGCTATTATTGGTACTATCTTTCTGTCTTTGACCACTCTTGCTTTCTTGAGAGCCAGGCACTCTCTTGCCCTGGCTCCCAAATACATACCCTTATTTCAAACTCTGCAGCTCATCTTGTGGAGATCCTGCTTACTGGGCTTAAAAAGAAGGAAGAGGGACACGCAGTACAGCAGAATTTGCCCCTCAAGAGCCTAAGGACTCACCACTACTTCCAAAGAAATGTTTGCACAAACCTCCTCCTCTCCACGATCTGACCACCTTGGATATCTTTGACCTATCTAAAAGTGATGCCATTAGTTTTCTACTATTTCTTCATAAAGTCTGTCTATGGGGCTATGTCTTTTACTCACATTGGTATCTGTTATCGATCCTACAGACACCATGGGTGAACCTGGAACAGAAAGTGCTTCATCCTAATATTTCCATTACACAAATCATGACAGTTCAGTAGAAAGCAGAAAGGACCTAAGAAATTGTGTGCTTATTTTACAGCAAGTAGCACTGATCCTTTACAAACAAAATCTCCTTTCATCTTCATGGTGATTCTATGAAGAATGTATAATCGTATTTTATAGAGGTGGAGTTAGAAGGACCAAGACTCACAAAGATGGAGTAAGATGCCATAGATTTTAGAAAGTGTCAAAATGTGACAATGTTCACCCATGCTACCTTGGTTACATTTGCCAAGTTATATGTATTACATGTTCTTTATCTTATTTTTTTCACTTTTTTTCTTACTTGTGGCTTAAAAGGTCAAACATATATGAAAGATTCTTCATAAAACAAGCCTTTCAAGCTGGGCTCGGTGGCTCAGCCTGTAATTCCGCGCCTTTGGGAGACTGAGGTGAGTGGATTGCCTGAGCCCGTGGGTTCGAGACCCGCCTGGGCAGCGAGACCTCATCTCTACCATAAATCAAAAAACCAGCCGGGCGTGGTAGCGCATGCCTGTAATTCCGGCTACTTGGAAGGCTGAGGCGGAAGGATCGCCGGAGCCCAGCAGGTCGAGGCTGCGGTGGCCGGGAGCGGCCACTGCACTCCAGTCTGGGCGACAGAGTGAGACTCCAACACAAAAGCAAAAAAAAAAAAAAAACAAGCCTTTCCCCCTTCTCTTTCCATGAAGGGGACCATTTCTATTTCTTTTGAATGGTTACTTTATTTCTTTATATTTCATATTTATATTGCTTTTTCTTGATTTTCAGTTGTAATAATGACTTATTAAATTCTCACTACAAAAGACTAGGATTTGTATCTCTTTTCTCCTGGAACACACATGCACCCTTCCAGTTGTCTTCAATAGAAATAGATTTTAACTTTGGTGTAGACAAGCTCTAGATATTTACTTTATTAAGACAGTACTAATGTCATTCACAACTATCATTACTTCCCCTCTTATTTACTACTTTTTGTTTTCCATGAGATTAATAATTACTATATTCTTCATTTCTTTAGTTTTGTGCATATTTTCAATCCTCAACTGTTTGCCAGTTATCTAAATTTTCCCACAAGACATTCATTCTATACAGTATGTGCAAATGAAGAAGTTTTCTATTCATTAATTGTAGCATTCTATTTGCCATATATTTGGATTTTTCAGAGTTTTGTTTTTTGTGTGTTTTGTTGTTGTTGTTGTTGTTTTTAGTTAGAGTCTCACTCTGTCATCCAGGCTAGAGTGCAGTGACCTGGTCATGGTCACCACAGCGTCAACCTGTTTAAGTTCAGGTGATCCTTCCAGCTCAACCTTCCAAGTAGTTGGAACCATAGACATGTGCCACCATGCCCAGCTAACTTTTTGATTTATTGTAGAGATGAAGTCTTGCCAATTTGTTCAGGCTGGTTTCAAACCCGTGGGCTCAAGCAATCCTCTCACCTCAGCTTCCCAAAGTTCTGGGATTGTAGATGTGAGCCACTGTGCCTAGCCTCAGAGATGTTTTATGTACTCATAAATTCAACATTAGGAATACAGATAAAATAAATGGCCGGATATGGTAGTTTAAAAGTGTTTTTAATTTTTAAATTTAATATTTAGGAAAAATAACCTAGTCTATATATTAAAAGTTAGTTCTTATTTAAGTTACCATGTATATGAAGTAATATGATGTATAGTGTTTTCATTGCTTATTGATTGCAGTTAAGTAATTGGAATGCTTTAGCAATTAGGACAAATTATAATATCATTTGGGATAAAATGGATATATTTTATTTAAATGATAGGAAATCATAGTTACCGATATCCAGTAAAACTTACAAATCCTCTTCAAGTGAAATGAAATCAGTTTGCAAACTCAAACTTTTTTTAATTTTTATTTTAAAGATGCAGGGTACAATTCAGGGTTAGGTATACAAATGATCATTGTACAGGTGAAGTTCGGGCCTCACTTTGGTCTCCACTTCACCTGGTTTGAGATTAGGTACCCTTATTGATGAAGCATGCCCTCCCCTCCCCTGGCAGTTTCCCACTACTGCCAATCCCTTTCTTAATTTATTATGATAATTGTTCAGGGTCCACTTATGGAACTCACACATTTTAAAAAGCTATAAGTCTAAGTGAATGAAAGTCCTTTATTTATGAATACACTTAAGAATATACATATTGACACATTAAAATTAAACTCTAAGCTATTGAGCTTATGTAGAGAATGACTTTTTGCGGGGGGGGGGCAGGATAGCTGAGTTTTCTAAATGACTGATGATTATTACCTGTAAACAAAGAAATTAGCTTTCCTTAGCCACTCCCAATATCCATTACATTCAATCACTCCTTTCTTTAAAAAGTACAGCCTTTTTAAAAGATACTTGGTGAATTTCAATTAATTTTCCAGGGATCCTTGTAGGGTAAAATATTAAGCAATTGGCATGTGTCTTATACTATATCCTAGATCTCTGTGCTGTTGGAATTATGTCTTTTTCCTAATTAGATTCCCTTTCAGGCTACCAAAGATCATTGTAATACAGTACATCTTCATTTATCATCTCTTCTCCTGTCTTATCATTGGTTGTTTCTCTTCTACTGTGGGTTTTACACCATATAGTCAAAATTAGTAGACCAAGGCAAAAATTAATAGCTCAGGTATGAAAGACTTTTGTGTAAACCCTGGCTATAACTATGTACAGTTAACTTTGCCATATAAGTGATGTATTAGCAACTGCTATTTGTTAGCTGCCCCCATATGTTCCCTTCTACAATGATAGAACTTTCGTGTGCAGTTGAGGCCATGATGGCCAAGTAGAAGCGGCCATGTGATCATGTTCTGAGCAATAAGACAGATGAAATGCATACCAATTGCAGTAAACAACCTCAAAGGAAGAAGTATGGCTTTCTGCCCCTTTCTCAAATCTGCTGCTTGGAGCTCTGAGCCTCCTGTTGGAAGGGAAGGAATGAGAGATCCCCCCTAGGGATGGTAAAGCCAAAAGTCGGCAATGGAGCCACTGAACTGAGAACAAAACAAACGACTCCTCTTTTGTCTCACCTGCTATTATTTGGGGTCTGTGCTATGTTTCTGCTAATTAATGCTAATTAGTATAAGTGAATCATTAATTGTGTGAAAACAGCATCTTCTCTGCTCAAGGTACTGGGCAGTCATTTGTTCTGGGAGTCCCTGGGTTGAGTTAAATCCCTGGTAGATTTCTTTTAAATCCTGCCTACTCAGGCCCTGAGGCTTGATGCATCAGCATTTTCTGAAGATAGTTGGTTGTCTTTAGGTTATTAATTTGTAAGACGTTACAAATAGAGCAAATAGTGCCTGAACCGGCTCTTGATTACAGCAGGACCATTTTTATCAGATTTCTTAGGTTTGAACTCTGCCTGAAAAACTAAACTATATCCCTTAAGTTTTCATTATTTTGACCTACAGAAAGATTTGAAGAAATGACGAAATTGTCTGTCTTCTCTACGAGAGATGAAATCTTGTTCTGCAAAGTTGTTTGTACCTCTGATCCCGGTTTCCTCTTACCTAAGTATAAATTCAAAAATAATCAATTTAAAGGACCAACACAAACCTTAGTCTTGGGGGTGACCCCAGTTTATTGAGGAGTCTCAACTCAATGGGAGGTTTAAATAAAACATAGTTTTTATTTTCTTTAATATTTTTATCATCCTCAGTCCTTCGCCTCTCCTCTAATAAAAATTTGGATTCAATATCAATTTTCCTGCGACGTTGGTCATTACAGACAAGTTGAGTTCAGATTAAAATGTAATTTCAAATTTGATTAAGATTTCATTTTTTCTTGTTTCCCAAGCACAAGTTTGACCATGGCCAGGGATCTGAAGTTGAAAGGGAAGGAAGAATCTGCCTATTCGCTTCATCTCCCTCTCCAGGGTTTACCTCCTGCACAGTGGGAGGAGTAAATGCTGGTTCTCCTGTAGGGTACATAGCTGTCTGCTTTGGAGGATTCTTCAGGAACTTCCTGCTGCTCAGTTTCTCAGTGTGGAAACACGTTTGTCCCAGAACATTATCCCTCAGTCATGCTCAGCCCTCACCTCAGGGGGAACACTCACACACTTTAGCTACTGGGGACCATCCTTTTGGTGGGTAGCTCTTCTAAGTAGACTGTTAGCAGAGTGACTCAAGCCCTAGTCCTCCTCGGTGTCCAATGACTATGACCACTTACATGTCTCATACCAAATGCAGGGCATGTGGGTGGTTCAGTCCTATACCCTCAATCTATATTCCCTACTGTCTCTCTTCCATTCTCTTTTGCTCAAAGAGACCTGAGTTAAATATTGTAAATCTGTGATCCAAAAAGATGTCCAACCAGGCAACAAAATGATAGTCTTTCTCCTCCTTTCCACCCTGGTCAGAAAGTATCACCTCTTACCAGTTACACAGAATTTTCATAAGCCATATATCTCTATACTGACTGATCTTTTCCCTATACATTGACTAGACAGGGATAAGAGGTGTTTTGTAATCTCTTGATTCAATGAGAGAACGGTGGGGGAGGGATCTGGCCCTGATAACAGGCACCTCACTTCCAAAGGTGGGTGATATAAACACTCTTTGTGTCAGAGTCCAGCACTAGGCCCACTCAACATGCCCTTACCTTTAGGAAGATGTTCACAGTAGGGACTATGTAACATTTCATGCACATTCATATGATTTTCAAACCAAATCACAAAATTGGTTTAAGTAATTATACAGTAGTTGTACAACACACGTTTAAAGCAAACATATGTCTTTTCCTTTGCTCCCCAAATCCTTGTTTTTAAGGGAGTAAAAAATGCTGTTATTTATAAGCTTTATTTTGGAAAATCTAGTTTGGGGAATTGACATAACATTGATAACTATTATGATCTTTTTTCTGAGATGTTTTGAAGAAATAATATGATGTACATTTGTGCAATATTTCTGTGTATACATGTGCCAGATGTATGGTGACACGCAACCTTAAATGCAGAAATACAAACTTCTGGAAGCATTGGAACCAAGAAGAGGTTTATATGCTGAATGTAGCTCTGGAGATAGGACTTGCAGACAGTGGTGTGTGTGTGTGTGTGTGTGTGTGTGTGTGTGTGTGTGTGTGTGTGTGTGTATGTGTGTGTGTGTACACTTCATCTCAGCATCCAATCCAGCTCTGAAAGTTGATGCTTTGCTTTTGCTGATGCCCTCTCAAAGCAAAATGAAGCCTTTTCAGGAGATCCCAATGGAACTAATGAGTTTAACCTAAAGATTTTATCCTTCTCAGCAGTCAACTGGATGCTAAAGTACATCAGTGAGAAACTAATTACAAGATGCTAGCATTTCAATTATTCTGCATTTATCATTACTAATTATATCCATCTACCACTTGTTAAATATAAGGAAATGAAAGAAAGGCTCCCAAATTTACAATCTCTTCAGAAATGTAAATAGTCTGCAGTTGATATACATACTTTTTATATATGTATAATTTTAACTTTGACTTAAACCATAGTTAAAATTATTTGCAGAGATATTCTAAAATAAGAGATTCATGGAATATATCGAGTTGTTTTGAGTATGCCAAATGCAGGGTTCAAATTTAGAGTGATAATTATATCTACAGAAGCTTAAATTTTCCAGACAGGGAAAGCTGGGAGAGAAATCATGCAAGAATATCAAAGATCAGTTTAAGCATTTATGATGCAAATAATGAAGGCTGACAGTTAAAGCTAGCAGATAATTTTGTATTGCCAAATCAGTTAGATTATTCAATTTATAAGTCCAATATAAGAGATAAAGAAAATAAGAAAAATCTGTTTTTTGTTTACTTAGAGTTCAGGATTCATTTCATCTATAAAACATTTTGAAGTTTTAAAATTTTTAAATTTCTTTTTTGTGTGAGTGTTGGTGGCCGCATATACACATAGTTTTGAACGAAAGACAAGATTTTTATGCTGTGTAGGGCATTCTCATCTTAATATAGTTAGCCATGTGATTTTTACTGAATGTCTTAAATCAGAAGCTAGTGGCATCATTGCCCACAAGAAATGATGTTAGATTCATGGCCATGTAGTGTTATAGATAAAAGTTGGGCACTGGCTCTGGGATCAACCTTAGGACTTATCTGACCCAGTACTCACCAACCCATGGCTCAAGGACAGCAATCAATCAAGTTGTGCATGGTCTATTAAGTATTTTAAACATTTAGAAGTTTCACATTGATATCTTGATTCTTGAAAAATCAAGAGGAGTTTGACCCTAAGCTGGTCTTGTCTAGTCATTAATCATGTTTCCTTTAACTTTCCACAGCTCTTAACATTCTTGTTGTCTTGCAAACAGTATGCTCCATTTATTTGCTACGGTCATAGACTTCAATGGCATTTGAATTTTTGCCCCTGATTTAGTCTGTTTGTTAAGGTGAAAACATTGGGGCCTCATTGATCTCCTGAGGTTTCCAGGCATTGTTCAGGGCAGGGTCTCTGGAGTCAGTCATGTGGGTTCAAATCCCTGTTCAGCAAATTACAAGTCCTGTGACCCAGAGCAAGTTATTGAACATTTCTGAACCTTAGTTTCCTCATCTTTAAAGTGAGGAGAAAAATAGTATCTGTCTCAATGGGTTTTATGAGGCTAGGTCGGTAAATACATGTGATGTTCTTAGAAGAGCACCTGACAAATTCTACATTCTGTCTGAGTATTGCCATTGTTATTATACATTCCATAGAAGTTGAGGGTCAAGTAACCTGCTCAAAGGATAAGTCCCTCTATTACCAAATCTAGGTACTGCTTATGTAGTCCTGTCCATTTAATTCTTCCTTTTGGTCAAATCTAACCCAGGGTTGAGTGTTTGCTGTCCATTTAATTCTCCCTTTTGGTCAAATCTAACCCAGGGCTGAGTGTTTGAGTGAAAGACCCTGCCACCTTGGTGTTTGTGAACTTGGACAATGTGGTCTCGAATACAAGAAATGTACCAAAGTTAATGGAAAAGTCAGTCCCAACATGTAAAAATCAGAGACAAAAAATGATCAAAAAGAATTGTTATTCTTATGAACAACTTTATTTCTTTAATAACAAATTGTAGAGATTTTTAAAAAGTTATGTATGATTTCCACCTTTATTTATCAATTACAAGGAGGAGGGAGAATTTTTTTCCATTTCTATTTGAAAACTGATTAATTTGTATTATCATTTTGGAAAACTGGAAACATTATCACTAACTGAGGGGGAAACAGCGGGGAGGTGTAAACACCTGCATTCATTTCCTTTCATAAGATTCTTTAATGGAGCCAGCTCGGTGGCTCAGCCTGTAATCCCGTGCCTTGGGAGGCTGAGGTAAGTGGATTACCTGAGCCCCTGGGTTCGAGACCTGCCTGGGCAACTTGGTGAGCCCTCATCTCTACAATAAATCAAAAAATTAGCCGGGCATGGTAGCGCGTGCCTGTAATTCCAGCTACTTGGAAGGCTGAGGCAGATGGATCGCCAGAGCCCAGCAGATCGAGGCTGTGGTGGCCGGGAGCGGCCACTGCACTCCAGTCTGGGCAACAGAGTGAGACTCCAACTCAAGAAAAGAAAAGAAAAGAAAAAAATTATTTAATGGGATTAGGGGAATAATGGTCTCTTTTAGAACCACATTGATTGCATTGAGGGAAAAAAAGTTTTCTTTTGTTTTTCCTGTTGTTCATATAGTGTTTTGCACCCAATACAAATGACTCTGTGAATTTGAACAAGCATTTACAAGTGTTTTTCTTGTAAGTAAACTTGTTTGTCACAAAGTTTAGCATATATTTTCTCAAAAGTCCTTTCCCCATATTTTGTATTTGAGATTGACTTGATTCCCTGAACACAACCAGAAGGCCTGCTTCCTATAAAATTATTCTTCCCTTTTTAAGTAAAGGATAAATGACTAATAGAGTTGTTTACATGCATTAGTCTTTTATCTGACCAAAAGGGTTTAAATGTCCTTCGCAGAAAGTTTTTTAAAAATTATACTTAACAGATGTATATTGAACATATGTCATATTCATACATGGGACTTCATTATCCTCCATTCAAATTAAATTTATCACCCCAAAATATACCCAGAGGCATGAGAGAACATATTTTTTTTGAGTTGTAGTCTCACTCCATTGCCCAGGCTGAAGTGCAGTGGCATGCTCATGGCCACCCCAGAGTTGACCTGCTGGACTCCAGCGATCCTTTGGCCTCAGCTGGAACTGCAGGCTCATGCTACCATGCCTGGCTAATTTTTTGATTTTTTAAAGAGATGAAGTCTCACCAAGTTGCCCAGGCTGGTCTTGAACTTCTGGGCTCAGGCAATCCTCTCACCTCGGCCTCCCAAAGTGCTGGGATTACACCGTGCCCAACCATGAGAACATTTTTATGGAGTGAATAATATTTCATTGGAGTTAAGTCTTCCATTGATTATGTCTGTTTTTTCATAAGATCACCTTGGATGCTTAAACTTTTGCTAAAGTTTCTTATAACAGATTAAATTACTTTTCACTAATACTCTTACAAATGACCCCTGCAATGGTTTATAATTTTTGTGATGAAATAGTATAAATTAATTTTCTCTTGCTGTGCCTCTCATATAAATATCTACATGGGTAAGACTTTGACACTTAGATGGCAATTGGAAACTGTATCATAATTCAGGAAAGGGAATCTTTACAAGTTTGTAGTAACCAGTGACTCCTGTGAGGTTTTGGAAAATGAGAGCCTGTTTGAAGATAAGTCTTTACCAGCCTTAGCTAGCATGTTTGTTTATGGAAACACTATGCAGTGACTTAGCCACCTGTTATTTATTTTCTATAATGCAACAGCTAAGTTTCTACTAAGAGGAAAGAAAAGAAAGTATGAGGAAAGAGAAGATAATTGTCAGGAAGATATTATTTGAACAGAAAAAAAATGACTAAAAATGATTTTTAAAAGGAAATGTAAAATAGAAAAAGAAAAAAAAATAGAGTAATAAATTTGTTGAATTGAAGATCCAATAGTCATTTTATAAAATTATTCATCTTTTTTGAATTCCCTTAAGTTATCACGCAATTAAATTCTCCTGATTAGGACTTGCTTAATGTTTGGCATATAGTTTACACCAAAAAGATGGGCCTTTGCAAATGAGTCCTCTGATTTATTTTACTTTGCCACTTGAATTACGTATATGATTCTTGAAATAACATACCCACAAATACTGTTCTGCAAGTTTGTTTTATGGTTTGTGTGACTTTATTTGCCCTTATGTGTAACCCAAAATAAGATTTTAAATGAACTTCCTCGAACTTACCTGCTCTGATCAGGAAAGACACAGTGGTTATGGGCTCAGTGTTGATGGCCCATCTCGAGACACTCAGAGAATTTCTATGACCTCAGATAGAATTTTAGCATATTTTTTATTGTTGTTGCTGATCAAGCTCAAACATTCCAGTACCATTCCCCTCACTCCTCCCCCTCCCCCAAAAAACGCCAGAGAAGGGTGTAGGAAAGAAATATATTGACTATTTCAACATCTAGACTCATTAATACATTTACTACATGGCTACAGACTAATCTTTTTTCAAGTTCCACAAACTCAATATTACATATGTTCCTCTTTGCAACTTAGCTGCTGGAAGATGTAAGACTATTGGAAAACAGCATTTCTGAAAACCAAAAGAACTGAGATAGTCATTTATGAATTAAGAGTTTGTAATTACTAAAATGGTGACAAATCCTTCCAAGTGTCTTAGAATAGATGATATTAATATGTAATAGGATAAATGCACTAGCATTTATCTGAACCAGTCTTAGTGAAAAGAATGGATGAAAATCACTTCTAAATAGCAGGTGGTCATATTTTGGATTTAGGTTTGGCTACTTTCTGTAAGATTGCTGTTTGGATTATGGGTATATTTTGTATCTTTTTTTTCTCTCTGAGAGCTAATGAAAATCCCCTGGATGTAATACCATTAATCCCTAGAGAAAAAAAAATTGGGCGACATTTAGTCTAACAGACACAATTTCTATAAGGGCTAGTGATGAGATAGGAGGAAATGCTTTAGCAAAAAGGATTAACTAAGGAAAGTTGAGAAACAGTGAGTAAAGTTTCTGCTTGCCTTGAGGAAATTCCATGATTAACCAATGTCTTTGATGTTTTTTTTCAGTAACATTGAATAAGGTCGAATATATAAGATTCAACCTTAAATTATTAACTATGAAAATTCTAACAGTGAAAAGTATAGAATACAATTACAAGATCTAAGTTTCTTCACCAAAAAAGCAACATTGATAAAATATTCACTCTTGCCGAAGAGGGCAAGAAGGAAAGTAAGATCATGATAACTTTATTTCACTAGGAATTTGCATTAAATATTCAAGATACTTATATTACATTCCCCTAAAGGTAATTCGGTATGTTTGAATGGATATTTTATTTTATAAAAATTTAGCATATATTCTTTATTCACTCCAAATTAGCTAACATAACTCAGAAAATCCTAAATATTAAATGAAAGTTCTAAAATTATATTAGTTGTTAAATAGTATAACTGTAATGATTAAATGCTGAGGATCTCTGGATACTAATATTCCACATATCACAGTATATACTGACTCCGAAATCTGACTCTTAAGAATATTGGCCCTATATATTTCTCATGTTGTATGATGTTGATGGCATTATGATTTTGTAGTATGATGGGATAATGCTACCTATAATACATGCTACCATTTACAATGTGCTTTTAGTAAGCATAAAATGAATGAATTCACATAAATATTACTACTGTAACTGTTTACCTAAAGTAAGGTCTTCTGGGAACTAATATATTATGCCCTCATGACTTATTTACATTTCCAGTTACACCTCAAGTTTCTAGACTTGACAGGTGACTGTCTATAAATTCTTCATAACTATGAATTATAAATTACGGATTATGAATTATGAACTGTAGATTCTTAAGCACATGTTTAACAATTCTTTTTTTAAAGGGCATTTTGTCTGAATAACATCTGGTCTCTTAGAAAGTTAATGCTAAATAAAACTTTTATAGTTTTCTGTATCAGCTCTAAATAAATCTATACGTTAAGCTTCACGTTTAGGAAAACTTGAAAATGATTTTTAAATAGCTTATACAAAAATCATGTCACTTTAGTAGCTCAAAAATATAGAGCTAGATCCTTTTGGAATCCCATACATGAAATTCAAATAAAAGCACTGTTAATTAATGATAAACACTGATGACGGTTATTCAAATAAACTATTTGCTGCTTTCAAGGAATTTGCAGCTAGATTGTCCAATTGAGCAGTCTGCATATCAATGTTTTCAGAACTTTTCAGTCACCATCCACATAGTACAATTTCTGGTGTTTGCTCTTCAGAAATATGAACGTGAGTTCTGAGCAAATAATGACAATGATTGGACATTGTACTATATGGAACAAAAAGATAAGCTCAAAGCAGGTTGTCACACAGTTCCTAGCATTGCACATGAAAACTTGGTGTCAGGGAAATGTTCTGGGTGCAGACTATGGCCACTACTATTCCCTCAGGGCTTGATGACAAACACCCCAAACGTCTGTGTGCATAGAAATGAAGTTTGTTTTTTTTTATTTTCTCAAAGCAAAATTGTAAAAAGAATCTTGGATCTTATCACCCTTTCTTACCAATACTTGCCTAAATCAGTTGATATATTTGACAGGATTAAGAGACGCTGAAAAATTAGCCATTGCACATAGAAACAGGTGTTCTTTGCCCAGGTGATGACAAGTGATACATCCCTGAGATTACATCTGGTAGCAAGTGCACATGTTTAGTACTATAAGAAATAGCTCATTTTTTTAATTTTAAAGATGTGGGATACAATGTAGAGTTAGGTATACAAATGTTAATTATGTAGGCACCCTGGTTGATGTGGTGTGCCCCCTCTTCCATGACAGTTTCCCACTACTGCCAATCCCGTCCCCAGCTCCCCTGGCAGTTCCCAATACTGTCAATCCCTTTCTTTATAGTATCACAATAATTACTCAAGGTCCGCTTATGAGTGAGAACATGTGATATTCAGTTCTTTGTTTCTGCGATAGATCACTGAGCATTATAGACTCTAAGTCCATCTGAGTGACTGAGAAGTTCCTAATTTTGTCCTTCTTTATGGCTACATGACATTCTATTGTGTATCTGTACCACATTTTTTTTGTCCAGTCCTCTTTTGATGGGCAGCATGGTTGGTTCCATGTTTTTGCTATTGTGCATAGTGCTGCAACAAACATGCATGTGCAGGTATCTTTTTTGTAGAGTAATTTGAGTTTCTCCAGGTATTTTCCCAGTAGGGAGATTGCAGGGTCATATAGAAGGTTGACTTTTAGATCTTTTAGTAATCGTCAAACTGTTTTCTACAGGGGTTGTACTAGTTTACACTCCCATCAGCAGTATAGAAATGTTCCCTTTTCCCCACATCCTCTCCAGCAACTGTTGTTTTTTGAGTTATTGATGATGGCCGTCCTGACTGGAGTTAGGTGGTATCTCAGTGTAGTTTTAATTTACATTTCTTTTATGACTCATGAGGCTGAGCATTTTTTTCATGTATCTATTGGCTGCTTGTATATATTATTTTGATAAGTGTCTATTCATATCTTTTGCCCAATTTGTAATGGGGCTGGGGTTTTTTTGTTTGGCACATTTGAGTTCCTTGTAGATCCTAGATATTAGGCCTTTGTCAGATATGCTGTTGGCAAATATTTTTTCCCAGTCTATGGACTGCCTCCCCACTCTCTTGATAGTTTCTTTGGCTTTGCAGGAGCTTGTCAGTTTGATGAGGTCCCACTTGTCTATCTTATCTCTTATGGCATGGGCGCTTGGGGTTTTTTGATCAGGAATTGGTTGCCAGTTCCAATTTCCATAAGGGTGTCTCCTGCATTTCCTAAGGTTCTTACAGTTTGAGGTTTTACATTTAGCTTGTTGATCCATCTAGAGTTGATTTTTGTGTATGGTGATAGGGGTCTTGTTTT
The DNA here is from genome assembly GCF_000164805.1 of Carlito syrichta. NCBI lineage: Eukaryota > Metazoa > Chordata > Mammalia > Primates > Tarsiidae > Carlito > Carlito syrichta. The sequence goes on along the minus strand of NW_007249905.1, from coordinate 637,931 downwards.
AATCATCTGCATGTGGTAAGCCAGTTTTCCCAGCACTATTTCCTGAATAGGTTCTTCTCTCCCCAGTGGTTGATGGTGGAGGCTTTGTTGAAGATGAGTTGGTTGAGAAATTGAGGTTTTTCCCTCTGTAATCTCCCCTGTTCCATTGGTCTATATGCCTGCTATTCTGTTCAACATTCACAAGACGATAACGTAATTAAACACATCAACTGATGTAAAAACAAAAACCACAGGATTATATCATTAGACACAGAAAAAGCTTTTGAAAAAAATCCAACACCATTTCTTGATACAAACTCTCGGACATCTAAGAATAAATGGAACATAGTTCAAAATAGTAAGAGCCATGTACGAGAAACCCACAGCCAGCATACTGCTAAACAGACAGAAATTGGAACCAGTTTCCCTGAAAACTGGAGCAAGACAGGATGTCCACTTTCACCCCTCTTGTTCCACATAGTTTTGGAAGTCCTAGCTAGAGCAATCAGACAAGAGAAGGAAATCAGGGGTATCCAAATAGGAAAAAAAGAAGTGAAGTTATCCCTCTTTGCAGACGACATGATTCTATACCCTAAAACCCCAAAAGAATCTGTCAAAAACCTCCTTGTACTGATAAAAGACTTTGGCAAAGTCTCAGGGTATAAAACAAATGTGCAGAAGACAGTCGCATTCCTATTCACCAGCAATATACAAACAGAAACCCAAATTCACAACAGCCACACACAAAAAATCAAATACCTTGGCATCTTCCTAACCAGAGAAGTGAAAGACCTTTACAACAAAAACTACAAAACACCGCTCAAAGGAATCAAAGATGACACAAACAAATGGAAAAATATGTTCCATGCTCATAGATTGGAATAATCAACATTGTTAAGGTGTCCATCCTACCCAAGACAATCTACAGATTTAACGCAATACCCATTAAATTACCAGCAGCATTCTTCTCAGACCTGGAAACCGTCAATACAGGAATTCATATGGGAACATAAATGACTGTGAATAGCCAATACAATCCTCAGCAACAACAAAAAAAAAGCAGAAGGTATCACACTCCCAGACTTTAAACTTTATTATAAAGCTACAATGATCAGAAATAGCTCATTTTTAACTGCCAGATACTCTTCCTATTTCTGACGTGTGACTAGCCTTTGCTTTGAACTTTTATTTTGTTTCATTGTTCTGACACAAGGCTACTAATAGGAGGATAGCAGTATTATTAGTGACATTTTAAGGATGAGGAAATTAGTGTCTTATTGAAATATTCAGAAGAGTGAGATTTGCCACCAGGCCTTCTAGGTTCCAAAATATTATAGTATTTTAAATATTTACTATACCAATACTATTTTATTTTATTTTTTTACAAACAAAAGCAAATGACCTATTTCAAGTAAATTATTCTGATGTTCAGAAGTGAAAGTTTCTCTGAGAATATTTTATTAGACAGTAGTTTTAAAATTTCTAAAGACTCACATAGGAAGAATAAAAAATAAGCCAGCCTATTAATGTGTACCTATTTGGCCAGTAAAATACAAGTGTTGTTATTATCCATAAACTACAGGCTGAAGATTGATTTTTTTAGTGTTTTTTATTTAATACTAAGGCATAAACTAGAACAAATCTTAATGGAAGTTACTTTGAATAAAAATATTAGTTTTATATTTGAAACTTACTTCCATTCACAGATAATTTATTAAACAACAACATAATCATAATTTTAAATATAAATACATCATTTATATATTCGATCAATAAATATGTATTAAGGATACCAACCAGAAAGACACAGTTTTGACTCTCAGGGGCACTTCCTGTCTAGTAAATACTACACACAAATGCAAGATTAATTACAGGTAAAAGATGTCAGCAGAAAGGCTAGCTCGTTCTCTGTCAGAACTCCCTACACGAACTGTGCCTTGTGGGGTAACAGAGCTCTCTTTGTGAGTACTAAAACTGAACTCTATCCGTCTACCAAGAAAGGATCAGCCTTGGCTTTGATTAATGGACTCATTTAAGCCAAACTCATAAATGGGAGACAAATAAATCAAAGCAATATTTTGTTAATTTCTGGAAAATGGCACTAGGTAATGCTTTTATAGAAAGTGCCTGGATCTTGAAATTATTACTTGAAGATTTTGGTAAATATATAATCACAGTGAAAGGATTAATCGATGGTGTAAGCAAATGAATAATTTGTTTTTCTTCCTGGAAGTTAGTTCCAACCTATCCTTAGAATATCTTTTGTTGACCACAATATTTTATTTTCCAGATATTGTCAGTCATTATAGTCAATGATGAATAAACACTGAAAAATGATTGTTGTGCGTTGTTTTCAACATTAAAAGCTACTTTACAAAAACATTGAGTAGGTTCACAGTTACATGTATGTATTTTCTTCTGAATATATTCTAGGCATCTTGGTTAAGCCTGAGCATTTATCTTCTGAAAAATATTAACAGACTGTTACATATTTTTTGCATATGGCCAAGTTCTTTTTAATAGTGCTTTTAACTCATCAGTGTATATGGCTTTCACTGAGCTTTCTTAAAATTAGAAATATTTTGTACATACTTATAATGTACTGACAAAAATGGGACTCAGGTGGCCATATCTTAATCTTAAATGTTCAATCAGCAAATAAATACTTCAAACATATTATTTTGGAAAAGTCTCATAAAAATCTTTTATATTTTATTACTGGTGTTAGTATTATTTTGGTGCACATTTATACGTTTCTTGATTTTTAAATTTTATTTTGTTAAGGTCATTGATAAAATATTCATTACCTGATAGGTTACCTCAATATTTTCCTTCGGGGGACTTTCAGAGGAATAAATATGTATATTAATATTTGGGTAAAATTAGGTGATTGGATTTTTAAAAAATCTTCAGACACTACATTTTTATTTTATTTCCAGATATAATTAGACTGTACCCAAATGTAACCCTTAGGTGGCAGCATTTGAGAACAGTTATAGGTAGAAAGTTGCCACCATTTAAAAAAGACAAAGAAAAACGCATGTGTTCAAAAGAAAGGATCTAGGAATTATTATTCTTTATTTTAAATTTAGACTCAAGACAATCACATGATCTCATAATTTGTAGCATTAAAAAGTATTTCTATATCTACCTTTCTCTTAAACAGTCCATCATCTTTTGCACTGCCATTTTTTTCACCACTTATACTTTCATTGGAGGCAGGGAATCTTCTAAGTTGATATTCTTAAAGGAACTTTGTTCTCAGCAAAGCCCCAATTTTAGTGGATCTGGGCGAACTAGACATATCTGAAAATTCCTTCCAAAGTATTGAAGATAAAACAAAAAGTTATTTTTCTCCTTACAGTCCACTGGTTTAAAAATACTTTACATTTCTGTATAGTGAGAGATGAAAGGAGAAAATACAATTTTAAATCAATTTATATTAAGGACTTTTATTAATAGTCACTTTAGTTACTAACTAAAAGAATTATCACAAAAGATAAGTTTTGCTGAATAATTTATTACTCAGTTGATCTGCTGTATCACTCCTATCTTGTTTTCTTTAAAAAAAAAAGTTGAGATCAACCAATTTTACCTCACTAGCCAAGTACCTAATCAAGATCAGACCATATATGAATAACTTCATTAGATATAGTTATGACTAGAATCTATTATAGTTAATGGAATTTGAGTGTTTAATTTTTCCAAAGAATCATGTCAGCTTTTCCAGGACAATAATTCTTGTTACTGTATGATTAACTCTTTCATTAGATTAAACCTAAAATTACTTTCTTTTATTTTCTTCCATTTAGATGTTCATATATTCAAGGAAATCTTTTAGGATAACTTTTTTTAATAGTTCTTTTTTTCTTTGATCATTATTGGAAAATGTTCCAATATTTTTTATCCTGATTTAAATTCAGATTATTTTATCATGTGCTTATTGCATTATTATAAGGTATGTATAAAATTTCTAGTCACTTAATTAAAACCATGTTTATATATAGCTGGTCCAAAAGACTAATGAGTATCTGTTCATTATGACCCTCTAAAAAAAATAGTTTTGCTAGGAAAAATATTTGCAATGACTTTTAATGATTGTTGAAAAAAATAGTAATATAAAATTATCATTACCCAGTAATTGTCTAAACAATTTATATTTTTAGACATGATCCAAAGTGTACAAATTCTCTTGTTTTTTAGATGTTTGTGCTTGTGTTGTTTCTGTGAATGAAACTCGAGAGGTCCCCAAAGATTGTTTTCCTGTGGGGAAAAGGATGATTTGTTTACTTATGCTGTGAAATGTGTGTATTTTCATTAAGGCGGGATTTGAAAGTGAGCATTCCTTGACTGTGACTATTTCAGTTTTTGTCAGGAGTTTTTCATATCTGTAAGTCACTCAAAATGGCTTAAGCCAGAGAAAAGATGTATTGACTCAGCTGAAATTTTAGGGACTTGAGTGACCAGAACTAGGTCCTCGAGTAATGTCAGAAACCAGCTTCTCCATCTCTCTTCCCTGCTTCCTTTCTGCTGCTTTCATTCAGTAAATCTTTTCCAACTGGTGGCCAAGAAGTTTTCTACCACACCTGACCAGCACAGCATACCTGATGGGAAAAAGCATAGGTTTGCCTTCTTCCAGTGTCTGGGGGCACGTTCCAGGTAGAACTTTCATTGCCTCTCCTGAGTCACATCCCCACTCCTGAGCTGGTCGCCACAAGGAAGTGGGTGCTGGTCTGTGACTGGACAGATGAAGTTGGTTGGATCCCAGGCCCAGCCAGGGAGGCCAGAGTTAGTGTGAGCCTTGTCCAAGCAACTTGGACTAAGTGGAAATCAGTGTGGCATCCTAGAGGAAATAGGAGAAATGCTCACTAGAAGAATGTGTATTTTTTAAGACCAGAGAACATTAATAGTGCATGTTCACCACAGTACTTATAAAAATTAAATGGTAGACTACTATCTACTGAGAGAAAGAAACAAAGAGAGAGAGAGAGAGAGAGAGAGAGGAGAGTGACCAAGAAATAAACATAAGATGGGTGAACTAGCTGTTCATGAATCTCCTAATGATCAAAAAGGTAATACCGAAACCAAACATTGAATAATAAAGCCAGCTACACAAGTAAGCCATTTATCTGAAATTAACCATAATTAGATACAATGCACATCTTATTATCGTATTACAGTATAATGTATTATATTACTAAAATTTGTATCTAAAGTTGTTTTTCCACTCTCCTTAAAATAACATTATAATCAAAGCACTGTAACAATCATCAACTCTGTTTATTGGCATGATAAAAGGCATAGCTTCCATTATCATTGTATGAATTCTATGCATATATAATTTTTGTAAAAGGAAATGATGACAGATTCAAGCAACCTCTCAATTGGGGTAATTTAAGGAAATACATCCGTAGAATATTAAAATTCTCTCTGGATCAATGCTGACTGTAATTACTAGAGAGTTGCAGTGTTTGGAATAAAACATCACTCTATTAAACTCAGTTTCCTATTTAGTAAAATGGGAATATAATCATACGTTGACTTTTATAAAAATTAAATAAGATAGGAGTTCAGCAGAGAAACGCACTGAGGGTTTTCACTCATGTCATGATACAAATAAACTGTTTTGTAATAAAGATTTCTAAGATTAATGAGTTTTTAATGACCAAAACTACATGTTTATATAAACATGAGTTAAATTATGACTTAGTATATTATTTAAAAGATAAACCTATCAGAACTTTTCTAGACTTATCTAAATAAAATCCCTTAGTTTTCCTCTTGTATTTGACTTGTTTGGAATAAAGTCAGGATGAAATGGGAGAAGGTAGAATGGTGGGAGAGATAGAGAAAGAGAGAGAGAAAGAGAATGTGAGAAGGGGATGTTTCTTCTTTGAATGACCTCATGATTCAGTTTCTGGCTTCCTTGTGATCACTTTTCTATTTCTATGAATCTGAATCTGCTAGTTCTAAATTTAATAAAGAATCTTCTTGTGCTAAAAATCTTTGAGGGCCAGGTATGGTGGCTCACACCTGTAATCCCAGCACTTTGGGAAGTCAAAGCAAGATGATCGCTTGAGCCTGGGAATTTGAGACCAGCCTTGACAACATAGCAAGACAGAAACTCTACCAAAAAAAAAAAATTAGTCGGTGTGGTAGCTTATACCTGTAGTCCCAGCTACTCAGGAGATTGAGGTGGGAAGATCACCTGAGCCCAGGAAGTTGAGGCTATGATGAGCTGAGATGTGTCACTGCACTCCAGCCTGGGTGACAGAGTGATATGCTGACTCAAAATAAATAAATAACAAATAAAAATAAAAATCCTTGGTTTTATGAAGTTCTTTATGTATCTGGGTACTGAAAACTATGAGCAGAATCAGTGAGAGAATAGTCAGCATTTCAATGTACATCTCTTCTGAGTTCAAACTGTGATCAGGCATCAACAGATGTCTGAGCTCATGTCCCCTCTAAGTCGTTTGGCAGCATCAGTTAATCTTCATATTCAATAAAATTCTGGACAAATTAGTGAAAGCAGTTATCAGGGCTTCTCCTCTTGCCACTAGCACTTTGACCCAGGTCAATTACATCTAAAGTGTTTCTCTATGACAGTCTCATACATTGTGAGATACAAACCAATTTTAATAAAATGGAAGTTTGTGTGTTGTCATACCTTGATCATAGTAGCTCACTGTCGTCAGATTGCTTGAAAACTGCTTAGAGTGGAGAGGTTTCTGAATGAGAAAACATTGTTATATTACCTGAGGATTTGTTATGCAAAAAATCCTGACCTTTGACCTCAGATAAACCCAGCCACTTCCTGGGGATATGGGCCGGGTATTATGGAGAACTTGCTGGTGGCTTCCCAGCCAGTAAGTCAGTGGTGAATTAGAACAGGCTGCCTGACCAGCTAATAATACTTGCAGTGAGAGCCAGGATAGGAGGACATATGACAGTGTCAAGGATGGTCTCTGTTCCATGGGAGCAATTTCCTTTCCTACACAATGATAGGCTATTGTCACTTTAACAAAGGAGGTAACATCCCAATCCTTAAAGGTAAAAATTCCAAATTGTCAAAACTTCTGTTGCATTGACTTTGCAAGATTATTGTACATTTTTTTGCTGCCCCGCGCTCCAAAGCATCCCCCTCATTCCATCTGCAGCACTCAGATTTCAGCCATGGTGGAGACTGTGTGACCCTAGAGGGAGCCATGGGGCCAATTCATACGATAGGGTAAATAACTTCTGGATCAGGGCTCCCCAAGGGATCGTACTTTATAAGGAAGACACTTATAGAAGACACCAGAAGGAACTTGCATTCCAATTTGAAAGTGGGACCTCTTCCCACAGAACATCTCCAGGAAAAGAATATCAACACCTTCAAAACAGATTCAAATAGTTTATTTCTGAATTCATTTTATCTTGGCTGCCTGTCATATTCTAGGCATTGTTGATATTTTGCTTTTGTTTCACAAAAATATGTTTCTTACCTTAAAAAAAAGACTAAGGAATATTAAGTTAATCAAAAGTTTAACACTGTGCATATCAATTTTATGAGTCATTAAAAAGCGGGTGAGAAAAAAAGGCCTGGCACAGTGGCTCATGCCTGTAATCCCAGTACTTTGGGAAGATGGGTCAAAAGGATTGCCATGACCAGTTAAAAGAACATAATAGAGATAGGGGTTTGAGACCAACCCGGGCAACTTGGTGAGACCTCATCTCTACATTATATCAAGAAAAAATTAGACAGGCATGGTGATGCATGACTGTTGTTCCAGTTACTTGGAAGGCTGAGGCAGAAGGATTACCTGAGCCCTGCAGGTTGATGCTGCGGTGGATGTGAGCATGCCGCTGTACTCCAGTCTTGGTGACAGCGTGAGACTCTGTCTCAAAAAAAATAAATAAATGGGTGAGAAAAATATTATCTATTATACTCTTTTAACTGGTCATGGGTTTAGTTGGGAACAATTGAAACACTTTCTGTGTTTACCAGGGAAGGCCCCTGCTGTAGGAGGTCTATCACTATGGTGTTGTGTCACATGGTGCAGGGACTGGGACAAGCACTGTAGCCCTAGCTTTTTTTTAATTTTTAATTTTTTTGTTTTAAAGATGTGGGGTACAATTCAAGGTTAGGGATACAAATATTTATTGTACAGGTATCCTTGTTGATATGGTATGCCCCCTTCCCCCAGCAGATACCCACTACTACCAATCCTACCTCCCTGGCTCCCTACCCACCGCCCCCCACAGTTTCCTGCTACTGCCAATCCTTTTCTTATAGTATTATGAGAGTTGTTCAAGGTCCGCTAATGAGTGAGAACATGTGATACTCAGTTATAGACTCTAAGTTCATCCATATTGCTGTGAAGTTCATGATTTTATCTTCTTTATGGCTGTGTAATATTCCATTATGAATATGTACCACATTTTTAAAATCCAGTCCTCTTTTGATGGGCAGCACAGTTAGTTCCATGTTCTTGCTATTGTAAACAATGCTGCGATAAACACACATGTGCGGGTATCTTTTTTATAGAGTGACTTGAGTTCTTCAGATGTGGAAAAAGGTTTTAATAAAATCCGGCACCCCTTCTTGATAAAAACCCTTGAACGTCTAGGCCTAGATGGTACATACCTCAAAATAGTAAGAGCCATCTATGAGAAACCCACAGCCAGTATACTGCTAAACCGACTGAAATTAGAATTATTTCCCCTGAAAACTGGAACAAGACAAGGATGCCCACTCTCACCCCTCCTGTTCAACATAGTTTTGGAAAGTCCTAACTAGAGCAATTGGACAAGAAAAGGAGGTCAGGGGTATCCAAATAGGAAAAGAGGAAGTCAAGTTATCCCTCTTTGCAGATGAAATGATTCTATACCTTGAAAACCCAAGAGAATCTGTCAAAACCCTCCTTGCACTAATAAAGGACTTTGGCAAAATCTCAGGATATAAAATAAATGTGCAAAAGACAATTGCATTTCTATACACCAGTAACAAACAAACAGAAACCCAAATGAAAAGCACAATCCCATTCACAATAGCCACAAAGAGATTTAGATATCTTGGCATCTTCCTAACCAGAGATGTTAAAGACCTTTACATGAAAACTTTACAATGAAAACTACAAAACACTGCTCAGAGAAATCAAAGATGGCACAAACAACTGGAAAAATATTCCATGCTCCTGGATTGGAAGAATCAACATTGTTAAGATATCCATTCTACCTAAGGCAATCTACAGATTTTACGCAATACCCATCAAATTACCAGCAGCATTCTTCTCAGACCTGGAAACAACAATACAGGAGTCCATATGGAAACATAAATGACCATGAATAACCAATACAATTCTCAGCAAAAAAAAAAAAAAAAAGTGGGAGATATCACACTCCCAGACTTTAAACTTTATTATAAAGTTACAATAATCAAAGCCCTAGCTTTTAAACTACATTCCTTATAAAGTTTTAAAAAGAAATACTAAATATATGTTGGATACTTTTACATATTAAGTGTCAAATCCACAGTTTTATAACTATGTTGCAGGTGACCTCTCGCAAAAGCCAACCTGCTTAGTAAGGTTTTCCTCTACTTCTCCACCCTTAATCCTGGCTTTTTTTCAGTGCTTAGTGCAGTACTGACATATAGTAGGTGCTCAGTTAACAAGTAGTGAGTAGCTGGACTATATTAGATTCAGTCTGTTATTCCTGAGTGAGCCTTTGTGGATAAGGCTCTGTGCAAGACACCGCAAGGATGACCAAGACACAGCCTTTCTCCTCATGTAGTTTTCCATTTAGTAAGTGTGGGCCTTTGGGCAGAAGTCATGACACAAATCCTATTAAAAGGCAACATATTCGAGCCAAAGAGAGTCAGTCATAAACAAATGGCTGTGGGGATTTAGTCTTGAAGGCCAGAAATCATGGAGTCTCTTAGAGATTAGAGTCCACTGTGGAAGACATTGTGTTTTGGAAGGTTGGTCTCTCTTTGAATAGCTAGATTTTAATCAGTTTTTTGATAAATAAATAAAACATGCTTTCTTTTCTTTATGTTTGTGTTTCAGTTAAAAGTAGTACAAACAATTATCATATCATCTATTACATACAGGAGCCAACAAAATAGTTGATATATATTTAAGTATTGCCATAAATATTGTTTTTGTTTCATTAGGCGAGTTACATCAAGATTTTGTGTACACAGGCCTGTGATTATAATAATTCATTCCTAATTGCTTGTGTGAAATCTATGCACCGTTTGTATAGTACTTTGTTCTCCTAGGAGTTGATAAACTAGATCCATTAGCAACCTTTAATGTTCTCTTACAGGTTATTTGACTTTGATTTAGAAATGCTACATTCCTATTCATTTCATAAATATTCTCTAATGCTTCTTCTAAGCCTGGGACATAATATGGATTTGATTTCTACAGAAAATTATGGATATTATTAGTAATTGCTCTATTACCACCACAAGGAAAAATATATTTAGATTGTAGAGTCCAAAGGTATTTCAAAAAAATCTTTTGAAATAGTGATTCAATATCGACAATATATGTAGTTTGCATACAAATAATAGTTATTATGCTTTCTTGTATGACATTTAAGCCACAGGATCCTGAGGTTCTCATTTCCTGTTAGGAATTTTCCATGTAAATGTAGTCCTGTTCTTCTATCTGAAGAGCTATAGATTTCCATTTTATTGTATTGAATACATGGTGGAATTATAATGGTTCGGTGCAATTTTTTAGGAAATTATTATCTCAAAGCTCTTATCATAATTCTGTGCTTTCTTCAAACTGCTTTATGTTATTCGGTCATGTGATAATATCCTATGTAATCCTCTCTCGCGATTGAAGCTTATTCTGTGAATGGGATCATCCTCTTATTTGTAGTGCCCATAGATGCCCCTCTTACCCTGTGGCACCCAAGACCTCAGCTATGACAAGTCAATGAACTTATTTCGGGGTATTTTCTGAGGTAGTGTAGATTTCCTACTTTTCCCTGCTTTTACTATAAACAGTTTATTCAACACCTAAAAAGGCATTTTGAAATAGTGTGATATTAAAGAGTCCCTTAGTGGTCATTTCCTTGGAAGACCCATGAGGGAAGCACACAATCTCGTGAGCTGCCCCTTCTTCTCGTGGTTTTGAAGTCAGTTGTGAGGAACCAGTCTTAGTGCAAGGGAATGTTCGTGATGCAGATTTGTCTTTCTTTGCTGTTCTATGAAACTGCCCAAACAGAAAGGCATTAAAAATGAATTAATTGTCATATCTCATTATCCAGCATTCTTAAGTGTCTATGTTATAATTATCTTTCTTTTATGGAGATGATTACAAGAAAGACACAATCTCTTCTTCTCTAAGTATTAAAGCAAAAAAAAAAAAAAAGGCATCCTATAATCTGTATTTCTGATCTTCTTGGTAATCTACATGTGTTAACAACCATCATATTATACAGATGAAAATACTGAGGCGGGATAACTTTTCAACAATGTGCATCTTATCTGTTTAGTTAAAATTGGAATTAGCTGGGTGCAGTGGCTCACACCTATAATCCAGCATTTTGGGAGACCAAGGTGGGAGGATTGCTTGAGCCCAGGAGTTAGAGACCAGCCTAGACACCATAGTGACACCTTGTCTCCACAAGAAAATCAAAAAATGAGCCAGATGTAGTGGTGGGAGCCTGTGGTCTCAGCTACTCAGTAGGCTGAGACAGAACAATTCCCTCTGTCCAGGAGGTTGAGACTGCAGTGAGCTGTGATCGTGCCACTGCACTCCAGCCTGGGTGACAGAGTGAGACCTTTATTCTCTATATATGTGTGTATACACACACACACACACACACACACACACACACACACACATATATTACATATGTGTATGCACACATATATATTGCATGCATATAATTGGAATTAATGAGACTTGAACACACAGACTTTAAGCATACTGCCCTCATTGCTATCAATGAATATTTGTTTACTGTTATATGATAAACAAGAATGGTAGAATTAAAAGAGCATGTGACAGGAACTCAAAGTGCTTGCTGTATCCCTACTTTGGCACTAAAATGTCAAAAATGAGCTCATGGTTTTGGTTCCCATGACTTCCAAGTTTCATTTCATTGTATAGTTGGTTTATTTTTGGAGCCAATATAGCCTTTACTACACCCTTTCACTTATTTAACAGATACATTGTGAGCACTTCCCTCATGCCAGGCCCGGTGATTGGCCCAGGAAGTGGCAGTGGTTGCAACAGACACTGTTCCTCCACTCATGGGCTCAGGGTCTAGGGAAGATAAACATTACAGCACTACACAAAAAAATTGAAACTGTTGTCAATGCTTCAGAGATATCATGGAGGGTGTCAGGAGAGAAAATAATTGGCTGAACCTAAATTGGATTGTGTCTCTGAGAAAGTAGGACCTTTAGGCTGAAACCTGAGGGGCAAGAAAAAAAATTAGATGGCTGTACAAAGGAAGCAGAACCCATTATTTCAGGCAGAGGAAAGAGTTTACAGAAAAACCCTGAGGCATGAAATCATCCTGTGGTATAGAACATGATCTGAGATGAGGTTGGAGAAAGTGGACTGAGACTACATCGTAAGAAGCCTGAGGCCAGAGGAGGGCCTTTTATCCTAAAGACATTGAGAATCTGACAGTGAAAGACACTGAGAGAGAGAATGCATGTGTGTGTGCAAGAGAGCCAAAGAGAATAAGACAGAGAGAGCTAGAGAGAGCATGAATAATAGAAAGCCAGAGAGAGGTATGGAGGAGTGTGCACAGAAAATAAGATTCTGAATGGGTGAAAGGTTTGCCTGTTTTTCATTTGTTTGATTTGTAAAAATTTGCCTTTTTTTTGAAAAGGCTAGATTCTTGGGGAAATCATTTCAACTAGAGTACACGTGGAGTTTGGGCATTCTAGAAATGTTCTTCAGAAGCTTCATATGCCTCCTATGAGTATTCAGTCTCCAATTTGAGCATCATTGATATAAAATTCAGGGTCTGATCTCAGAGAGTTTATAATGTAGGTGAAGAGAAAAAGCACAAACATGAAAAATTAATTATTCATAAAAACTTTAAATAACAGTTCATGACAATAATAGAGGAACTATAAGCCAGTCGTGTAATTGCCATGTATAATTATTAAATTAATTGTGCAGACAATGATTGGTCAGAGGCCGCCAGTGGGTCAGGGAATTCTTCTGGAACCTTATAAAACTGGGGAAATTTAAATGGTTTAGAGGGAGAATTTACGGCATATCAGGACTAACAGTAATGGAGACTTATGGCGGTAGAAAACTGAAAGATGTTTTGGGTTACTGCACTTTGGTTAAATGATCAGAAGAAAGTTTGATTACAAAGAATATGGACTACTCTTTAGAATTTAACTTTTTAAAATCTTTAAAAAACTTTAACTGACAAATACTTATTGAGTATATCATACATTTATGGGTACAAGGTGATGTTTGATATATGTTTACACTGTGGAATGATTAAGTCAAACTAATTGACAAATCCATCACCTTACATACTTGTTTCCTTGGAGCAAAAACATTTAAAATCTACTCTTTTTGTAATTTTGAAATATACAACACATTGTTATTTATGATGTACTGAGTGAAATAGCCAGGCATAAAAAGACAAATACCACCAATCTCATTGACATTGACTCTAAAAAAATTGAACTCACAGAAGTAGAGTGAAAAGGTGGTTACCAGAGGCTGGGGTGGGAGATGGATAGAGAAGGGAAGACCCTGATTGAAGAGCACAGCATTTCAGATGGACAGCCCCCAGAAATTCTACTTCACTGCATGGGTCTTGGGGACCCACTATAGACTTTGGAGTGGGGAAATGGATCAAATTGACACGTCAGCAGTATACAGTGGAAGTCTACTGGAGGAATTAGTAAAAGGAAATGGTCAAATCTAGAGAAAGAATTTTGGTCTGAAGCAGTGAATGGGGGTGATGGATTTGAAAACGAAGAGGAGGAAGAAATATTTCTGAAATATTAAATTAAAGTATAAAAACAACAACAACAAGGAAAGACAGGACTAGGTAATCCTTTGGATGTAGATGCTCCAGGAAAAGCAAGGAGTCTTGGAACATGAGAATTTGTACCTTATCAACACTGGAAATGATTTTTATAATTATTTAATCAAGTGGAATGCTTGATTAAATATAATTCAGAAAATTACTAAAAACAATATTTTCTAATAAAGTATATAGTTTGCACATGAACTAGAAATACTATTAGCCTATACTTTCAATTGCTTGTTATAACAGTAGTGATATTAGCTGTGCAAATTTCAGGACCAGGAGTTGAGAAAACCTGTATCTCTACTGTTGTCAAATTCTGGTGTTTAGACTTTCTAGTGCAGTAGGCTGGTGTTTACTTTATTTAGCTTTATTTATTTACTCTCACTAATATTTTTCATGGACCTAAATTACATTTATCACTACATAGAACTAAATAGTGGCCAAACTTCTTTAATATAATTCTTCATGGGTCTTTCTTCTAGCAGATGCAACCTGTACAATAATGACCCCATTAATGCTGTCCTTTTCTCTGCACCCAAAGTAAAATAAGAACATAGTCAGAAATGTAGACTGTCTCACATATACTTCTTTCTTTTTATTCAGTAATAACTTTCCAAACTCATAGATGGACCTAACCACAGTTTGTTCCCAAACAATGTATTATGGTTTAATAAAACCTACAACCAAAATATCATCATGTTTACCTTTTAGGCAATTTTCCAAAGTGTTGTTTAAATAAATATTTTAGCCAAATTAATTCAGATTCAGAAAACTAAAGAACAAAATGCATTAAAATTAAAATCACTCTTCATCATACCATCCAGAGATAAACACTGTTAATATTTTAGCATAAGCCCTCCCCACTTAGCTTCTCCGGGTGTACATAAAATATTACTTTCATTGTCGAAATAAGATCTTATTTTACGTACTTAAAATGTGATCATTCCCTATGAACTGTTCTGCGAACTGCTTTTTTCAAATCATCATTTTTGTGAATGTCTTTTAAACGATTGATTGTAGAAGAACATCACCCCTACAACTTCTATGAAAGTTTTAGTTACCTTCTGGTTTTGTAAGTTTGTGTGGTTCATAATATTTTATATTATAAATACCATTGTTATAAATATATTCACATACTCACACATAGAAATATAGAAATACTTTTATTATAACGCAATTATAATTATATACATACAAATACATGTGTGTATGAGTGTGTGCGTATTCAAACAGTTGCCTATTTACTTAGAATAAATTTCTAAAAGAGACATTGTTGAGTCAAAGTTCTGTGATTTTAAGATTTGTCATACATATTTTCAAATTGTCATATATAAGTCCATTTATCTCTGCCCCAGGCAGGATATGTCAGGAAGGAACTATCCTCTCACATTGTTTCAACAATAAAACAATGAACTGTACCTGGGAGACTTGTCCTCATGGTCTATTAGCTAGGACGTGGTACCCTAAGGTTTCACTTTGCATTGGAGGGCTTACATGTAAGTGAACGTTATTTGCCGTTTGCTGATTATTTGTATTTTTACCTTTTGAAACAACTCATATTCTTGCTCATTTTCTACCAGAGCGTTCAAACTAATTTCTTAAATATTATTTTCTGATCATCAACCAACACAACCAGATTCAACAACTTATTAAAATAATGGAATTTGTTGTATCAGTTCTGATAACACAAATTTTCTGTCATGTCAAAAAATCAAGATGCTAAACATCTAGTATTGTTTAACCTAATATTGCCATTTTTCACACTGTTTATTCAATAACTTTTTTATGTATAATGAATGGTGATATTTACTAACATCACCTTACACAACTTATCGTATTCTTTTTATGGATTCATATTTTGTTAAATACCTAAAATGCATCAAACTCATTATTTCTTGTTGGAAAAAACAACTCCATTATAAAACGAGCAAAGGATAGGAACAGACATTTCTCAAAAGAAGACATACAAAGAGTCAACAAACACATAAAACATGTTCAATGTTACTAATTATCAGAGAAAGCAAATTAAAACCACAATGAGATACCATCTCATACCAGTCAGAATGACTTTATTAAAAAGTGGGGAAAAAAACAGCTGTTGGTGAGGATGTGGAGAAAAGCGAATGCTCATACACTGTTGGTAGGAATGCAAATTAATACAATCTCTATAGAAGGTATTTTCTACTTGAAATCCTAAGAAAGCAATGAAGAAATTTGTCTTAAGGAAATAATAACATGCTTAGTTCATCAAGATGTCAACCTACCTGTTTGATTTGGGTGCCACCACCAAGAGAACCCGGCTCGGTATTTAAGAGCAAGTCATGACTTTTACACTCTCAGACATTCAACTTGGGCTAAAGAATTTGAGAATTTAAATCTTGGCAGAAGTTAACTTACAGGTAAGTACAATCACTTGAGAATTTCACTCATGTTGTTCCAATTATTCTTCAAATGCTTTTTCCTTAACAAACCAAAACATTTCATGCTTCTCTCCACAGGCAAGAACAGTCCATCTAAGTGACTCCAAAGTGAATGAAGACTTCATTTCTCACTCCCACACTTATTTATTTATTTATTTTGAATCAGAGTCTCACTGTCACTGAGGCTGGAGTGCAGTGGCATGCTCACGGCCACCACAGCCTTGACCTGCTGGGCTCAGGCAATCCTTCTACCTCAGTCTGCCAAGTAGCTAGAACCACAGGCATGTGCCACCACGCCCAGCTAATTTTTTTTATTTATTGTAGAGACGAGGTCTTGCCAACTTACTCAGGCTGGTCTCGAACCCTTGTGCTCAGACAATCCTCTCGTCTCTGCCTCCCAAAGTGCTGATATTACACATGTGAGCCACTGTGCCTAACTCACTCCCAAACCTTTTTAAAGAAACGTTATTAAGCTATACTTGAGCAGTCTTTACAAGAACATTAAACTTACTATGATACCAGCATAAATCAAGATAGAGCATTTCTTTACAACTTCAATAAAATCTATAATAAATGTGGGGGTAATTGTATATTTTACTTAATTGAAATAAATAAATATGTGGATGCTGCAGGAATATAAATTTGTGTATACTATTCTTGAGTTTAGAGATTGCCAGGTATAAGACATTAATACAATTTATAATGCAGGGGTGGTAAATTGTGGACTCAATAAATAAATAAATAAATAAAAGACAGAGGCAGGAAATTTTTTTTTTAATGCATCAGGAATTAGTGAAAGAAAATGTCAAATTTTCAATCTCAAACATTGAATCTTATAGATCAAATAGCATTTTTGATGAGTATGAAAGACAAATTTTAGCAATTATAGGGGAAATGGCAAGTTTAGCAAGTGGAAATAAACAGCATAAGCATCTTGAGGATGGAAAAGCATAGGACAGGTCCCTGGAACAGCAAACAAGCTATGAAAAGGAATGAGAAAAAGAACAACTGGAAATCCAACATTATTTTTCAACACAATCCTGGGAAAGCAGTAAAGCAGTGTGCGTATTTGAGGTCCTGACTGAAACATTTAGACTCATCTACCCATGCTGATCTGGAAGGAATTTTATAACATTTATAACAATAGCCTCAGCAATAATTAACTAGGCAAACTGGAAGTGAAAAGTATGTAGGAGATATTATGATGGAAGATTCACGTGATTAAACAGCTTGTTGAATGTCTGTCTTGTGAGGTGAAGGTGTCAGATAACTTCAAGCTGGTGAATAAGAGATTGTGAATGCCAGTAATAAAGATGGAGTCTGAGGTTCAGTGAATGGTCCTGAGGAAAGCAAAACACAAATATCTGGAATGCCAGCTGCCATTGTAATAGCTCTGTGAGGTTGTACAGCAAGCTCCTGAAAATCGGTGTCTGGAGGAGGAGAAGAGGGAGGTGCTGACAGGAAGGAGGCAGAGATGTGGTCATAGATGTAGGAGTCAGGAAAGCCAGGAATGAAAAACCTGAAGCTGAGAGCCAGCTCACAGCAGGTGGATGTTGTAGAAGGCGGAAAAGTCCTTGGGTGGAGGCCAGGAGGCTGCAGTGGGGAGTGGGGAGAGATACTCTAAGAAAGCACCATATTTAACCCCTGCTCTGATGGAAATATTCTCTATCTGGCTGTCCATTCTGATGGTCAGTAACATATGACTGAGGAATTTTTAATTTTATTTAATTATGACCAGTTGAAGTTTAAATGACTTCATGAAGCTAGTAGCTACTGAATTGATGCAGTTCGAGAGCCTTCTAAAACACTTTTGTGGCCAGGCACAGGAACTCACGCCTGTAATCCCAGCAGGCGTGAGTCTGATGTGAAAGGATTGCTTTAACCCAGGAATTGGAGACCAGCCTGGGCAACATAGCCAGACCTCATCTCTACAAAAAACCAAAAAAGCCCAGAAGTAGTGGCACATCCTGTAAGTCCCAGCTACTCAGGAAGATGAGGTGGTAGAATCTACTCAATCCAGGAGGTCAAGGCTGCTGTGAGCTGTGATTGCTTCACTGCACTGAGTCATAATTATGCCACTGCACTCCAGCCTGGGCCACAGAGATCCTGCATAAATGAATAAATACATTAATAAATAAAGGAATTAAATAAATTAAGGAATTAAATAAACAAACACACTTTTGTCTCATGGTGGTCACTTTTCCACTCGGCCATCAAATGACTTCCCTAAAATACAGTTTTGAGCCTGTCCCTGTCCTATTTAAAACTTGCCAGTAGTTCTCCAGTGTCTGGGAATAAGTCCCAAATCACTAAACTGTGACGAGTGGGGCATTTCACTCTCCCCAGCTAAAGCCAATCCACTCTGAGCTCCCTTGACAGGTCAAGCTTTCTCCTGGTTAAGGCCCTTGTCCAGTCCAGTTCTGATAGGCAGCATGGTTGATTCC
Organism: Carlito syrichta; assembly: GCF_000164805.1. Taxonomy (NCBI): domain Eukaryota; kingdom Metazoa; phylum Chordata; class Mammalia; order Primates; family Tarsiidae; genus Carlito; species Carlito syrichta. Next base: position 619,063 of record NW_007249905.1, on the reverse strand, counting down.
ATGCTTTTGCTATTGCGAATAGTGTTGCAATAAACTTGCATGTGCAGGTATCTTTTTTGTAGAATGATTTGAGTTCCTCTGGTTATATTTTCAGTAGGGAGATTGCTGGATCATCTGGAAAGTCAATTTCTAGTTCTTTCAGAAATCATAACACTGATTTCCATAGAGGTAGAACTAGTTTGCATTCCCACCAGCAGTGTAGAAGCATTCCCTTTTCTCTCCATCCTCTCCAGTATCTGTTCATTTTATTAATGATGGTCATTCATACTGGGGTTAGAGGGTATCTCAATGTGGTTTGGATTCGCATTTCTCCAGTGATTAGTGAGTCTGAGCACTTTTTCATGTGTCTCTTGGATGCCCGTATATCTTCTTTTGATAAGTGCCTATTCATGTCTTTTGTCGACTTTATAATGGGGCTGTTTGCTTTTTTTCCTTTTGTCACATTTAAGTTCCTTATAGATCCTGGATGTTAGGCCTTTGTCAGATATACAGTTGGCACATATTTTTTCCCATTCTGTGGGCTGTCTCCCCACTCTCTTGATGGTTTATTTTGCTTTACAGAAACTTTTCAGTTTAACAAGTCCCCACTTGTCCACCTTATCTCTTATGGCATGGACATCGGTTTTGATCAAGAGTTGGCTGCCTACTCCAATTTCTATAAGGGTGTCCCTGCGTTTTCTATGTTTCTTATAGTTTGAGGTTTTACGTTTAGGTCTTTGATCCATTTAGAGATGATTTTTGTGTATGGTGATAGGTAGGGATCCTGTTTTAATCTTTTGCATGTGGTCAACCAGTTTTCCCAGCACCATTTACTGAATAGGATCTCCTCTCCCCAGTGGTTGTTACTGATGGCTTTATCAAAGATGAGTCAGTTGAGAAATTGAGGTCTTGCTTCTAGAATCTCTATCCTGTTCTGTTGATCCATTTGCCTGTTCTTGTACCAATACCAGGCTGTTTTGACTATTGTAGCCTTAGAGTAAAGTTTGTGGGATTTTATGCTGCCATAAAGAAGGACAACATATGGACTTCAGAGCAACTTGGATGGATTTGGAGTCTGTAATACACAGTGATCTATCACAGAAACAAAGAACAGAGTACTGTACGTTCTCACTCATAAGCAGACCCTGAATATTTACCATAATACTCTAAGAAAGGGATCGGCAGTAGTGGGATGCTGTTGAGGCAGGGGTTGGGTACACAACATCAATAAGGATACCTTATCTCAAACCAGGCAATGTGTGAACCAAAGAGAGGCACAAACTTTACCTGTACAATGTCTACTTGTATACCTAATCCTGAACTGTACTCCACATCTTTAAAATAAAATATAAAAAATTAAAAATTAAAAAAAAGATTGTCATAAAAATAAGTGATTATTAAAAATAAATAAATACGAAAAATAAAGTAAAGCACATACATGTGATCTAATCAATAAATTTTCCTGTTAGTTATCCAAAGAATTTTTTTAATTGTTAAAAGGCAAAAAGGCCCTTGTCCTTCTTCCTCCAAGGCCCTCCTCCTACTGTGACCAGTGCTCACTTCCTTCCCTCCATCGAACTCCACTTAAGTGTCACTACTCAGGAAGGCTTCTCTTGAGCCCTACTTATGTGAGTCAGCCGAGTCACTTCTGCTTTTCTTCAACTCAGCACTCAATTTATTTCCTATGTATTTCCTCATGGATCATAACGTCCTCTCACTTATTAATTTATTCCCATCTGCCTCTAGCCCTGGATTATAAACTCCCAAGAGCAAGAATCATGTGTGTCTACATTTCCCATGCCGACCAAAGAGCCTGTCATATGGTGTGTGTGCAGTAAATATCACTTGGGTGTTGGTAGATACCAAAAAGACTGCCAGATCAAACAGTGTGTAACTACTCTGCAGAAGTTTCCATAAGCAAGTTTTTGTTTCTGTTAATTTAGTATATGTTGGCAAAAGACATTCAGGGAAATGTATCCAGACAGATCAGCACACAGTATGATATCTCAAAAAATATCCATTAAAACTGAAGAAACTAAAATAATGTTCACTGAAAGACATAATTTTAGGTAGTATTTAATGAAGAAGAAAATCCCAGAACTCTTGTGTTTTATAAAATCTCAAGTCTAGAGTTCTCAGTCTCTCTAGTTCCACCTGGCTTCTTCCTACACCAGAGGAAGAATTTATTTCTTGGCTACCCCTCTAATGCCTTCCTCAGATATTCTTTGGACTTCTATGACCCTCAAAAACATTAGAAAATTTTTGGTCAGAGTATTTTCTGGAATTTCTTTTTTTTTTTTTTTTTTTTATTGTTTTGAGTTGGAGTCTCACTCTGTCGCCCAGACTGCAGTGCAGTGGCCGCTCCTGGCCGTCGCAGCCTCGACCTGCTGGGCTCCGGCGATTCTTCCGCCTCAGCCTTCCAAGTAGCCGGAATTACAGGTGCATGCTACCACGCCCAGCGAATGGAATTTCAATAACAATGGAAAGTTGATGTCACAATCATTACTATGTAGAAAACAAAATAAAATAAAATCTGTAGTTCTCAGATTGGCAGTTTATTAGACAAAGAGAAAGGATCTGTTATTGCTTTGAAATGCATGAGAAATAAAGACTAGTTATCACGCCCCCCCCAAAAAATAGAGTTGTTTATTTTCACTGTGTGAGTGGAATAAAGCAGCTGACCTGGTGAACTCCCTCCATTACCTAAATAACTAGAGAGCGATACTTTTAACAAAATTTTATTTCACTAGGAATGAAACTGATGGTGCAACATTTTCAGGCTTTTAAAACAAAAGACCTTGTCTAATATATATCTTTTAAAAGTGAAATATAAAAAGAATGACCTATGCGAAAGCCAGTATTTTTCCTTAATGTTTAAAATGAAGGTGCATATCTACTGATAAAGAAAAATCGAAAAACTGTCTCCAGAACAACCAGCTCTTTCATTTTTTATTTTTCAGGGTTATCCTCCTGTCTCACTGCTCTGAATATTTTAAAAAGAAAAAAGAAGGAAAGGGAAGGAAGGAGGAAAAAAAGAAAAAATTTAAGAAATGCCCTATGGCTGAATATTGTGCTCATATAGAGCAGGCATGTTGTATCTCAAAAATGTGAGTTAAGTAAGTGCTAATGTATTAAAATATTTAAAATTAAAATTTTTAAAAATTTAAATTAAAAATTTAACCTAAGACTAGAACTTCATTTAAAAATTAAATTCCACATATTTAATTTTTATACCAATGTTTAGTCTTTATAAATATCAGGGGACTGGAAAATAAACTCAGGTTTTAAAAATAGATTCTGATTCTAAATGTCACTCTATTCAGATACTGTGTGCATCGTCCTTCATCTAAGACTAGTCTCATATCCAAATGTATGCCTCTGGAAGTCAGTTTGAAAAATCATACGATTTATTCAATGAGCACAGATAATATATGTATAAATGACATGTGACATTTATTATTTAAGTGATGAATTTTAACAATACAAAGTTAATCGTCAAATATAAAAAAGCAGTCCTACAAAAGCTCTCCACAAATTGTGGATAATCTCATAAATAATGCCATGAAATAATTTTTCTTCTGAATTTTTTTTCTAATTCTTCATCTTCCCATAGAATTAAACACAGTTACTCTGTGAGCCAATGCTGGGAGAGTGGTGTCTATTGACTTAGCTGACAATTTAACTTCCCCATGTGAAGATACACTGCTTTCTGACCAACATCCTCCATTAGGAAAGAGCTAAATGCCCCTTTATCTTAGCTTACAGAATGCTAATTTGGTATTTAAAAAATATATATATAGGGCATGTTTGATGAGCTGTGAAAGGTTTTGCTGAAATAACTGTTGAACTTCCAGAATGTCTGTCCGGGAAAAAGATTCCTAAACTACATGTATCACAAAGTTTATGTCACTAATCTGTTGCTAGACTATTCCTCTTTAGGTAGGAAATGTGGGAAAATAAAAGACAGATGACTCCAAAGTGGTGAAAATTATTGCATGAGTCCTCAAAAGATTGCAAGTGTTTCCTTTATCCTCGTCCCTTGCCCAAAGGGGCATATTAGAAAGCAGATAATTACCTTGTGAACTCGTGTTGTATACACAGATGGATTGGTTAGTATGAAAAAAAAATTGCATTAATAGCCTGTGAAATGCAGATGAAGTAATTATTTAGATAGCTCCATCAAAACACTAACTCATTCTGATCTCAAAAATTTAAAAGAGTCTAAGGAACATGTGGTGTGTCCCAGTAATTTTGGCATAAACATTTCACTTCAAATCTTGAGTTAAGATGTAAGCCTAATTTGTTACTTCAAATAACTATCAATCCACTTGCTATGTGAATTAACATATTTTTTATTTCGGTGTGTAGTGTGTAAATCAGACAGGAGCCCATTATCCCTTGGTAATCCCTAACTACCTACATGCTTTAGGTTGTTGAAAAGCATCATGGTTAAAAAAAACAAAAAACCTGCTTTTGTCAAATTCTAGATCTCATAAATTAAGGGAATTAATGGAAAAAGATAGTAAAGCGGTATTAAATACACTTTCTAAACACGGGAAACAAAAATACTAGAAAGCATCCTGTTGTGAAGAAGATGATCTTTAGCATAACAGTCTTCCTCTACTTAACTCTCCTCTGGGTAGTTCATGTTTCATTGGCTTCACAATCTGTTGAATCTGCTAGGCTTGATCTTTTATTGAAAAGTTGTGTTGAGTATACTGCACTTGCCATTGAAAAACTTGAGACACGTCATTCTGACTTGAACTATTATGTCTTTTGCACTTGGATTTTTCTTTGTTTTCTTTCGCAAGTCTTGAAAAATATGTATTCAGTGTCTAGGATTTTGCACATTTTTGTGATGCTTAAGAGAAACGTCTTTCTGAGTCTGGAGTTCTAGCCAAGCACCAAGTGGGTGGAATTGAGCTAATCTATCTGTGCACTACTTCACAGATCTACCATGTGCTCTGTGGGAGGTGAACAGTATTTGTTACATGCTCTGATTAAAGATAAATAAGCTGAACCTCTCTTACATCAAAATATTTAATATTTTGTATGTGGTCATATAAATATAATTTCTAGTAGTCTAGAGACTTGATATTGGTAAGAGATTCCAGTATGCCAATTATTCAAATTAATGTTTTTTCAGTGTTACCTGATGAGTAAAATCACCAAATAATTTGTTAAAAATATCAAGACTCAGTGCAGATGAGTGAACGCCAAGGGATGAGGCCTGGGATTTCACATGGTGTCATTTTTCTTCATGTGAGACCATTGAATGGGAATCAATGTGTATATTCTTGAAGAAATAATTTTTGTTTTTAACAATGCTTTTCTACACTAGCGGATAAAACACTCATAAAGTACCAAAGTATTAATATTTTAAAGCAAAATTTATGAACATTTGTTTAAAATGTGGAGCAGAGGGCAAGAGACAAAGCAAATGGCAGTGATATTTTTTTGTGTAGGTAACAATTTTGCATGGGAAATTTTAACATTATGACATAAGGACAAGAGCCAGAAACAAGGTTGGCAAAGCCTTTTTGTTGATTTAAAGAATAAATGAAACTGGTGTCTTCCTTTAAGAAGTATTTATATTTAATAATGAACAGGAAAAAGATAGGCATTCAGGTACAATAAACACTGGAAAGTTAAACTTTTCTTAGAACTTGTTGACCTGACAGCTCATAATCATAATAAGGTTTTGGAAAAAATATCAAAGAACTGGAGAATGTTTAACAGTTTCTGAATGTCCTCTCTGCCCTGATTCACATTATATAGAGGGAATACCTCACGAAAATTTCAAATGACCTTGAGACCATGGTTAGAGTGTCAGAAGGGAATGCAAAGGTTTTGTCTCTCTGCTCAGCCTAAGATTGTTCTCAGTTATTGTTTTTTTAAAGGAGAAAAATAATTAACTGGGCATTTTTTTAAGTGGAAATTTCAAAGTTATGAAGTGAGCAGAAAATACTGAGAATTTTGCATTGGTCAAGAACCAGTTCCTCTCTCTTTAATTGACTGTAACATCTTTAAACTGTAACCTGCCTAACATAATTAAGCACACTTAAAGGTTAAAATCTTACAGGTATGTAGGTTTCAATGATGCGACTTGCTCTTGCTTGGGAAATGGAAAGTGTATGAGGAAAGGAGAGAATCAAAAGAGTGAGAATGAAGATGGGGGTCGAGCACTTGATATTTCACAAAGAATTTTAAGGAAAATTAATATTCAAAATCATCACCTGATTCAATCTGATCATTGAAGATAAAAATTCCTGCTTGGCCAAGTGCCTTTGTTCTGAGGCCACTCCAACAGCACTTTTTCCACAGAAAATAATTTCTCATACATTATTTTTGTGTGTGTATGTATATTATATTATATCATGTCCAAAAAACAGAATTTATTTATAAAATATTGTGTATTTATTCTTTTTTTTTTTTTT